>NC_058135.1:85731164-85740763 GCF_016433145.1 Gracilinanus agilis
GGGAGACCTCACCTCTAATGAAGGGGAAATTAAGGCAATCATTAAAAACTATTTTGCCAAATTATATGGCAATAAATATAACAATTTAGGAGATATGGACGAATATTTACAAAAATATAAACTGCCTAGATTAACAGCAGAAGAAATAGAATACCTAAATAATCCCATATCAGAAAAAGAAATTGAACAAGCCATCAAAGAACTCCCTAAGAAAAAATTGCCAGGGCCTGATGGATTCACAAGTGAATTCTATCAGACATTCAAAGAGCAACTAATCCCAATACTATAAAAATTATTTGATATGATAAGCAAAGAAGGAGTCCTACCAAATTCCTTTTATGCCACAAATATGGTACTGATTCCAAAGCCAGGGAGATCAAAAACAGAGAAAGAAAACTACAGACAAATCTCCCTAATGAACATAGATGCAAAAATCTTAAATAGAATACCAGCAAAGAGACTCCAGCAAGTAATTAAGAAGATCATTCACCACGATCAGGTGGGATTTATACCAGGAATGCAAGGTTGGTTCAACATTAGGAAAACCATCCACATAATTGACCATATCATCAGTCTAACAAACAAAAATCACATGATCATCTCAATAGATGCTGAAAAAGCCTTTGACAAAATACAGCATCCATTCCTATTGAAAACACTGAAAAGTATAGGAATAGAAGGACCTTTCCTAAAAATAATAAACAGTATATACCTAAAACCATCAACAAACATCATATGCAATGGGGATAAATTAGAAGCCTTCCCAATAAGATCAGGAGTAAAACAAGGATGCCCATTATCACCTCTATTATTTATCATTGTACTAGAAACAGTAGCTGTTGCAATTAGAGAAGAAAAAGAAATTGAAGGTATCAAAGTGGGAAAGGAGGAGATTAAGCTATCACTCTTTGCAGATGATATGATGTTTTACTTAAAAAATCCTAGAGAATCAACTAAGAAGCTTGTAGAAATAATCAACAACTTTAGCAAAGTTGCAGGATACAAAATAAATGCACATAAATCATCAGCATTTCTATACATTTCCAACACACTAGAGCAGCAAGAAGTAGAAAGAGAAACACCATTTAAAATCACTCTAGACAATATAAAATACTTAGTAATCTACCTACCAAAACAAACACAGCAATTATATGAAAACAACTACAAAACACTTTCCAAACAAATAAAACTGGATCTAAACAATTGGAAAGCAATTGATTGCTCATGGGTAGGATGAGCTAACATAATAAAAATGACAATTCTACCCAAATTAATTTACCTATTTAGCGCCATACCTATCAAGCTACCAAAAAACTTCTTTACTGAATTAGAAAAAACTATAACAAATTTCATTTGGAATAACAAAAGATCAAGAATATCAAGGGAAATAATGAAAAAAAAATGTGAAGGAAGGGGGTCTAGTAGTACCGGATATTAAACAATACTATAAAACAATATGGTACTGGCTAAGAGATAGAGAGGAGGATCAATGGAATAGACTTGGGATAAATGACATCAGCAAGACAGTGTATTATAAACCCAAAGAGCCCAACGTTTGGGACATGAATCCACTATTTGACAAAAACTGCTGGGAAATTTGGAAAACAATATGGGAGAGACTATGTCTAGATCAACATCTCACACCCTACACCAAGATAAATTCAGAATGGGTGAACGACTTGAATATAAAGAGGGAAACTATAAACAAGCTAAGTGAACACGGAATAGTATACTTGTCAGATCTCTGGGAAAGGAAAGACTTTAAAACCAAGCAAGAGTTAGAGAAAATTACAAAATGTAAATTAAATGGTTTTGATTATATTAAACTAAAAAGTTTTTGTACAAACAAAAACAATGTAGTCAAAATCAGAAGGGAAACAACAAATTGCGAAAAAATCTTTATAACGAAAAACTCTGACAGGGGTCTAATTACTCAAATATACAAGGAGTTAAAGCAATTGTATAAAAAATCAAGCCATTCCCCAATTGATAAATGGGCAAGAGACATGAATAGGCAATTTTCAGGTAAAGAAATCAAAAGTATCCATAAGCACATGAGAAAGTGTTCCAAATCTCTAATAATTAGAGAAATGCAAATCAAAACAACTCTGAGGTATCACCTCGCACCTAGCAGATTGGCCAAAATGAAAGAAGGGGAGAGTAATGAATGCTGGAGGGGATATGGCAAAATTGGGACATTAATGCATTGCTGGTGGAGCTGTGAACTGATCCAGCCATTCTGGCTGGCAATTTGGAATCATGCTCAAAGGGCTATAAAAGAATGCCTGCCCTTTGATCCAGCCATACCATTGCTGGGTTTGTACCCCAAAGGGATCATAGATAAACAGACTTGTACGAAAATATTCATAGCTGCGCTTTTTGTGGTGGCAACAAATTGTAAAAGGAGGGTATGTCCTTCAATTGGGGAATGGCTGAACAAACTGTGGTATATGCGGGTGATGGAATACTATTGTGCTAAAAGGAATAATAAACTGGAGGAGTTCCAGGCGAACTGGAGAGACCTCCGGGAACAGATGCAGAGTGAAAGGAGCAGAGCCAGAAGAACTCTGTACACAGAGACTGATATACTGTGGTAAAATGTAATAGACCTCTGTACCAGCAGCAATACAATGACGCAGGACAATTCTGAGGGATTTATGGTAAAGAATGCTACCCACATTCAGAGGAAGGACTGCAGGAGAGGAAACATATAAGAAAAACAACTGCTTGAACGCATGGGTCGGGGTGGACATGATTGAGGGTGTGGACTCGAAACTACCACACCAATGCAACTACCAACAATTTGGAAATTGGTCTTGATCAAGGACACATGACAAAACTAGTGGAAATGCGCATCAGCCATGGGTGGGGGGAGTGCAGGGGGTGGTGAAGGGGAAAGGAGGAGCATGAATCATGTAACCATGTTAAAAATGAATATTAATAAATGTTAAAAAAAAAGACATCCTGTGGTTTCAAACCCGAACACAATAATTTCTTCTATTCCCAGCACAGCTACACACTTTACTGTTGTAGACTTGTGCTCTGCTTTCTTTTCTATACCTGTACATGAGGATTCCAGGCATATCTTTGCTTTTACCTGGAAAGGTAGTAAGATGACCTGGACTCGATTTCCTCAAGGGTTCGTGGACAGCCCTATGTTACGTACGCAATTCTTAAATGCAGATACAGATGTCATCAGATTCTAACACTGCTGTTTAATCGAATATATGGATGATTTGCTCTTGGCTTCACCAAGTGCTCAAGCATGTCAGGAGGATAGCCAGCACCTCCTTTTGGAATTATATAAGAAAGGACATAAGGTCTCAAAAGACAAAGTTCAGTGGTATCTCCCCAAGGTCCAATCTATCTTCTTCTCTCCTTTCTCCCATCCATCCTATCAACCTTCCTTTTACTCCCTTCCCTTTCACCCACACAGCTCTTTCTTTTTACTTTCCTTTTGTCATCCTTTTTCTCCCTTCCTAACATCCTCCCTTCCTTTCTTCTCCATTTTTTCTTTTCTTTTCTTACTTCATTTCTTCCTACCTTTCTTCCCCCCTGTTCTCTCTCTCTCTCTCTCTCTCTCTCTCTCTCTCTCTCTCTCTCTCTCTCTCTCTCTCTCTCTTCAAGAAAGAAGTAAGAGGGGAAGAAAAATGATTCTTTGCAAAAATGTCAATAAAAATACACAAATTTGTGTACCATGCATACCATGAGGTAATACTTGAGAATGATTTCTTGGAGTATAGAAACTATTTATATAGACTGAATATACACATTAATGAATATTAAATATATATTCCCTAACAGTTTTTTAAAAGGTATTTAGATCAGGAGTTTTAAAGATGTGACCCTACTCCACAACACTCTTAAAAGGACATAAAACAAATTATAACATAATTGGGAAATATTTAATAAAATAAATTCTTAAAACAATAAAATATAGTTAACATTACATTTTAAAACTAATATTTCACCCACAGGCATTCTTCTGTAAACATTAGTGGCCATTTTTTCTATTTGACTGGCCTTTTCAGGGTCACAGGTATATGGTAAGTCAGTCATCTTTTTGGAATCACATTGCATTGGTTTTTAAATCTCATGAGTGAAAATGACAATAATAAAATAGCTTTGCATATATACATCTCATTTTCTAAGAATCAATGAATTAGCCCAACCTAACCCCCTATTTGTTTGCTGGTGGTAACTAAACCTCCAATCTGTTTTACTTAAAAACCTCTCAGCCAAAGTAATGAAATGGTCAATAAATACATCTAAAATTAAAATTATCTTGGTATTGCATTTGACACTGTATTGCACAATAGCATATTGCATTTAATTGTCTTGAATAGTAATTTAAGCACCAATATAGATAATGCAGTGGTGAAGAGTGGAATAAGAAGAGGAAAAAGTTGAATATGAAACATTGTCATGACAATGAAACAAAAGTACAATGGAGCAAGCTAAACTCACTCTCATTAAGCCCTTACAAAATTGTGTCACTAAACAAAAGCATTGTAGCAGCTAAAAATTAAGGCTTAAATTAGACAATAACCATATCACCAAAGTGACAGGACTTAGAGCTTATTTAAAACTTTCAAATGAAATATTTATAAACACACAAATTCTCATTAACAGAGAGCTATTTCACAATAGAGCTAATAGCAAGGCTTCTTAACTTGAACCTTTCCCATTGACTGCTAAACAGCATCAATAAAGATCATATTTTTTATTGGGGGGAGGGGAGGCAATATGCTCAGCAACAGCAAAATTACCATAGCTAATAAGGCTAAATGAGCCACATTTTTTAAATCAACATGGTTCTTACTATAATTTCAGGTTTGCTTATAATAGTCACAAACAACACTTCATGGGTCTTTAAAATAGGCTTTGTATTGGGAAACATATGGTTTAAGGGATTGGTAATAGAATTTAAAATAGAATATTGAACATTTCCTTCTGTAATGCTATTAATTCAGTCGCATTACATACATGGTGAACAAACATTGTTACCATCTAATAATTGAAGTGATAATAGTGGAATGAACTAGTGATATCAAAGATAGGGAGAGCCTAAAAATTGAGGCAAAACAACTTTTCTTCTGTGGTATTTGAAATTTGTTAAGATGTTTATAAGGTGTTAGTGACACTAGCACAAAACTTAGATCAAACATTTTATAAGTTTAAACGAGTTCACAGAAAATATTGAGATCAATACAGGAGCCAATTTCAATTATATCAGAGAATATAAAATGTATTAGAAGCAATAACAACAACTAGAATTAATGTAGAGTTTTAAAGTTTGAAAAACTACTTTACAAATATTACATTTTCTCTTTGCAACAACAACCTTGAGGAGTAGGTTCTACTATCTATTTCAGGAATAAGGAAAATGAGGCAGATAAGGTCTAAATGATTTATCTGGGCTTATATAGATAGAAAGTGTTGGAAGACATGATTTGAACTCAGGTTTTCCTTACTCAAAGCCTAGCATTCTATTGTATTGTTTAGAGTGATAGAAATTCCTATATCTCTGTAGATTTTTTTAAATTAGCTAATTATTAGAAATATCATAGGGGGATTCTTATTCAAATTTGAATTTATCTGTTGTCTGTGAGGTACATACTAACTTGGAAATCCATGATTCCCTTATTATATACTAGTGTTCTATATTGGAAAGATTTTTTTTCTCATCCCTGATTTAGGAAATCTAATTTGTAGTCTTGGATCTGACAAGCTTTAAACTCTTTATTTCTCAGGTTCCTCATTTAAAGAATTAAAGTTCAACTCAATTATAATCTCCATTTCTAAAATTTAGTGATTCCATGTCTATGAAATGAGATTCTAACTTTTCAGAACCTGATTTTTAGGCTGCTGAATCTGGGTCTTCTCTTACACAGTAGAGATTTTTTTATCATTATTTTATGATTTTAGCTGAGCTAGACTGGATAATGAACTTTTTATGTGGGCTTAGGAAAAGGATAACTGACTACACTGACAAGAATGTTGTGTGTGCACATAAAGGAGTATCTTCCTTTGCTGGAATCTCCTAGAGATCTGTGATTGACTTAATTCTGTTTAACATGTTCATCAAGGAATTGAATGAGAATATTGAGATGAGATAACTTGCTAAATTTAGAGAGGGATGAGGTTATATTGGAAAATAGAATTGGAATCCCAAAATATTTTATAACCTAGAATATTGATGGAAAACAAGATTAATTCTGATACTATTGTAATATGAAGTCTTATAATTTTGGTACAAATTTAGGTGGGTGACATGACTAAAAAGCAGTTAATTTGGGGGGGAGGGAAAGATCTAGTATTTTCAATTGATTATGAACACAATATAATCATTATGAAATGACGTCTCCTAAAAAACAACTAATGGTATCCTAGATTCATTGATAGTGTAATCACCAGAAAGATGAAGGTGATTAAATCTATCACATATGTCCAGCTACTCTCAACCATCTTTATACCATGATGCCTCAAGAAGCATGTATTTGTATATCTAACTCTAAGAACAGTAATCCACTCAAAATTAATATTCCCAGAAAGAACATTTAATTTTCCTCTAGTGTCACTCAATATCTCTATGACTTCCTTGTCTAAAAACCTAACTTCTCCCTAATTTTTTTCCTTCCTTCATAGAATGTAAGTTCTTTGAGAGCAGAAATATTTAAAAAATAATTTATGTCCTCAGAATGTAACATAGTGTCTGACACAAAGGAAATACTTTTAATAAATAGTAATAATAATAAATAATGTAAACATATATTAATATAAATAAATAATAAAATAAATGCTTTTTCATTTATTCTTCCCTCTAAACACTCATTTCATTGCCCTTTGTTTTAGCAGCCAACATGTAAATATTCTTGACATCATGATTTTTAGAGACATTGAAAAAGGGCAAATAAATGGCTTAATGGATAGAGTCACACCTGGAAATGGGACATCCTGGGTTCAAATCTGGCCTCAGACACATCCTAGATGTGTGATCCTGAACAAGTCACTTAACTCAAGTTCCCAATTCTTTAAAATTCTTTTGCTTTGGAACTGATACTAAAATAAATTCTAAGACAGAAGGAAAAGGTTTGAAAAAAAGAGAGAAATTGAAAATCTGGAGGCAATATAGTATAATGGAAAGAGAGGCACTCTGGATTCATGAGACCGGGGTTCAGATCCTGCCTCTGATGCTCTCTACTTCAATGACCTTGAATGAGCCAAATTATTCTACTCAGTTCTCAGTTTCCTCATCTGTAAAATGAGGAAGCTAGGTTAGATAACCTCTGAAGTCCCTACTAAATCTCCATCTGGGGGTTATGTTGTAGAAGAGGGTTAAATGAGAATAAACACATTTCAGATATGGGGATTCAGATTTCAGCTCTACCTAATGAAATATTTTCTAAAATTTTTGAGTCGTCACAATATGAAGTGGGTTACCTGAGGCATCCATCATTATGAGTCTTAAAGTGTTACTTCTATAACCACTGCTCAGGGACACGGAGGAAAAGATTCATAATTGAAGCTTACAGTAGCTGGCCTTTAGGATCGCTTCAGTTCTAAGATTCTATGATTTTATGAACTCGAATATTACCTAGTTTGAATTTAACAAAACACCAAAATTCCCTAGGTCAAAAATAACAGTGATTTCTAATCTCATATAACTTAATCCTGGCTTGAAGTTGTCCTGATTCAGACATGCACAGTCTTCCTAACTGGCTTGAATGGGAATGGTCTGAGTTTCAATTTGGAAGGATAAGAGAGAGGCTGAGATCAGAGTTTCATATGGGAACTTGAACCTGGATATGGTAAGGTCAAGAAGAATAAAGGACTAGACCTCATTAAGAGCTTTCTCTAGAAAACATAACACACTTTAGATCCTGAAATTACACAGAATCTATTGTAATAGACAAATGACTGGAAAATCACATAAGCAGAATTTCTTTATAGAAAGTTTCCTCCCAATACTACCTCCAGCCTTTTTTTCAGACTCAGTGCCTACATTTAAACTAAATGTACTGTGATATGTAATCTATATTAAGTAACCCTTGAATATGATACCTACTATTTTCAAATGTTTTATGCTTCACTTAGAAAATTTAGATCATAAAAAAAAAACACTTCTTGTGCTGATCTTGATTGACAGTGTGGATATCTCTTGATTGACACCTTGTTTTTTACCAAATCTTATTAACATTGATGAGCCAGAATTCAGGATAAAAGAAGGATATATGTTTTTAAAAGCTTTCCTTCTATACCCCAGATTCTGATTACTCAGCATGGAGTATGATATGTTTACTATTTCTTAATGTCAAAATATGTTTTAATTTTGTTTTTTTTTTTCTTTAAAAAAAGTACTTATGGGCATCCAAAACTGTCAACAATATGTTTTCTAGTTTTATTTCATATTAGTATCTTTTCACTACTTCATTCTTCTTGCCAAAATTAGACTCTAAGTTGGGATAAGCTCCCAGATTTGGGAGTCTTTGTGAATTTATTAAAAAATTCATTATAGTAACATTTCAACTTCTGAAATCCTACCTATCCTTCAAGTACCAACACATATCCCTATTATTCTAAAGACCCCATCTGGAAGCTAGTTTTGCAACTTTACCACCCTCTCACAGGATTTCTTTAAACTTTTTTACATGTATATAATTTCTCTTGCTAGATTATAAGTTCTTTGAAAGTAAGAATCACATATTTATCTTTTCTTCTCCTTTAGCATACCACAAACTACCCCCACCCAAATATCTGGATAACATTACTAATATACATCACATACAGCTTGCTTTTTAATGAACCGTGCTATTTAAACAATTAAATTTCTAACTTAAATGCTCTAAGATGTTTTCCTAGATTGTTAATTTGAGTTTTGGGGGTGGTTTTCTTTTTTAACTCTTTTGATAACAACAGACAATATACTATTTTAAAATGTCTTATTAATGTTCTCTTTTTTTAAACAATTAGTTTCCAATGACTCCTCCTACACCATATACCATAACAGGACCCTCTCTGGTAAGAAGCACAGTCAGGTAAAACAAATCAACACAAAGGCCATTGCAAAATATGTGTGCCTCATTCTAACATCTTAAAATCAGGGACATTTAGCATGATGCTTTTCAAGTAATATTTTAATTGTAATTCTAGAACCTAGAGTTCATATAAAAGGAAAGAGTTTGATATTGTTTTTGTTTTTGTTTTCTTTCTAGGACTACCATTATCTAAGCCACTCCATACTTGTTTCAGCCCTCTGGCACTAGGAAAAGGGTCAGTTCCCCTGTTGGTTTCAGACATTACTGATTTGATTTTCCATTGTCACTGAATTCTCCCTGCCATCCTGAGACAGTGCAAAAATCTGTAAGCTATTTATCTGCTGCCATTGAGTATAGCTCCAAAAAAGAAAAGCAAACTTTACTCTTTACCTCTACTATGTCAATGTGCCCTGTACTTGAAAAGGAATATATCGGCATGGGAATGAGGGGATGTGTTTCTGTATTAGACAGGGATATTAGTAGATGCTTTTGCTCTCTCTCTCTCTCCCTCTCTCTCTCTCTCTCTCTCTCTCTCTCTCTCTCTCTCTCTCTCTCTCTCTC
>NC_058135.1:85743743-85760102 GCF_016433145.1 Gracilinanus agilis
CATATTTTCTCTCTCTCTCTCTCCCTCTCTCTCTCTCTCTCTCTCTCTCTCTCTCTCTCTCTCTCTCTCTTTCTCTCTCTCCTTCTCTCTTTCTCTCTCTCCTTCTCTCTTTCTCTGTCTCCTTCTCTCTCTCTCTCTCTCTTCCTTCTTTTCTCTCACTCATACACACCCCACTCCCAGCACATAAATACCCAATGTCAAATAATACGTATCAATGCCTTAAATAACAAATATTTCAAAGTTAAAAATGTATCTGGGGTCTTTGAAAATTATATCCTTGACATCATCAGAATATAAATATTATCTCATATACAAAGCACACTATTTTACAATGGAAGAATTAAACAGTCCTTACAATTTTTAAGTGTCAGGAAAAAAAGGTTTTTAATTTATAAGGCCAGATTCTTTAGTTTAGTGATGAAGTGGATTTTTGTTTGTTTCTATTTTTATAATTTTAACCAAGGGTTTTAATTTATTGGTTTAAAAACTAGATCATTTTTGTGTCCTTCAAAGCATATCTCAGTTATTTTTTTAAAATAATTAACTGAGTAGAATGTAAAGACAAGTAAGTAGAAATTTTTGCCTAGAACTGAAATCTTGATTTTACCATAAACAGGTCATTGTGAGACTGTCACAAATGGACTCAGAGCATAGCAAAAAAAATTACATATGAGAATCTTTTCGATTGTAATTTCATGGCCCTTCTTGAACAAAGGGAATCTGATTGTTTGTAATCATTTATAAAGCCAAGGCAGAAAGGAATATAAAGAAATCCCACAAATATCACATTTTCAGCCCCTCTCCCTCTCATCTTTGCTGAGTGAATTGGAATGTGGAGGGCTGTGCTCCTCCCAGTTTACATAAAGCAGCTGTGAATTCAGATTTCTCACTTCATCTTTCATTTTGATGTGCTTTCTTTTGATCCCTGGAAAGAAATATATTTATAATTTCCAGAAAAACTGCCTCAGAGGTAAGTGGTATCCAAATATTGTTCTGTAGAGATAAAAAATATACTATGTCAGTGGTATTTGGCTGGGGATTGATGATGCATTGCACATGGATATAGAGACATCACTCCTATAAAACTTGTAACATTATGGTTTAGGGACTATTTAACCTTTAACACAAATCATTTTTATTTCCCCACTGGAATTCAAAGCACTTTATTCTTTTATATTACATTTCTTTCTATTTTTTCTTATTTCCCCATATTGTGTCTGCTGCAATTTTTGTCTTTGGCAAGCTGAAAAGAAAGAAAAGAATAGGGCACATGATTGCAAGGCACAATATAGCGAAGGGGAAAAAAAAGTCATCCAAAAAGCATCAACTTGCTAAGATGTCATATTTTTAGCATAAATGAGTGTCAGATTGGACAGAAAAGGGATAGAAATGTTAGCAGTACTAACTAGGCAAATATCATTTCCATAGTAAGTTTCCAGTGACCTTCTGGATTAAATAATTTTGAAAAGTAATAGACAAATAAACAAAATAATAGCAATGTGTCTTATATAAAGTAGTAATTAAAATATATATATTTGCTATGAATTTTTATTTAAATTATATGCAAATATATCATTTTCCAAGAATTAAGAAGGAGAAAGCTATAGGCTAGTGAGTGATTCAACAAGATAATATAGAAAAGGGGAAATGGGTGAGGGAATGATTTTGCTTAAATTGTGTGACTTCAGTGTCTCACAATATGATTCCCAATAATGCCCTGTTTGGAAGAGAAGTGTTTATTGCTCAAGCAGTTATTCAACTGAATTACTTATGACAAGAGTTGTTAACATATCTTTTCTTTTCTATCACATGGACAAAAATAATTTGTAGCTGGTGAGACATAACTAAAAAATAAACTAAAAGAAGAAAACATTTTGAATTTGGGGGAGACAATAAAAATTATTTGTATAAAAGTTAAATAGTCCCTAAAGTATAATTTTACAAGTTTTATGGGCACAATATTTCTATATCCTTATGCAATGCATCATCAATTTATGGCCAATTGCTATGACATAGTTCAATTCTATCTCTACAGTGTTTGGATATCACTTATATCTAAAGATATTATTTTGGAAATACAAGGAATTCCAAGTGTTTCCTGAGTTTACAATATGGGACCGTGTCCTAAAACAGCTATTATATACAAGTCAACTCTTACAGACAAACATTAGGAGAGTATCGATGTGTATCAATGTGCATGAGTAGATTTCTGCAAAATTATTTCTATTATTAGCATACCTAATAATAGCCATATCCAAGGTAAGTCAATTATGTTTTCTTCATTTCCCATCAACTTTAGTTTTTAATTTCTACAATCATCATCATACCCTAACCCACAGGGAAGTCATAATGAAGGAGATTGTTTCTCCTTTGGTACTAAGATTACATCACATTTGTCTTTTGCCTTTGCCACTTTGAGTGGAAAGCTGGAAGACAGAGCAAAAACTCCTCCCGAAAGTTCCATATAAAGAGGATTCAGAAGCCCAGTGAATTACTAATTTCTCTTTTCACCAAACTCCCCCTTCCCTCTTATCTTCTTGTTGTATTATGTCTGCCTCCATTAAATTATAATTTTCTGAAAAGCAAGGACAACCTTTCCTTCCTTTTTTGTATCTCTAGTGCTTAGTATAGTACCAGAGAAAGAGGAGGACTTAATAAAATACTTATCAAATTATATTATATTGCTATGGTATTGTGCTTGGCTCTGATGATACAAAAAGGACAAAAAAAATCACTTCCCTAGATGAACTTGCACTCTACTCACACAAATAAAGAATTGTTGTGACTTAAAATAATGGAATTAATTAAAACATCTTACTTCTGTATTATTATTCCTTATTAACTATGAATTCCATCACTGTAATGACTGAGGATTATCAAACCTTACAGATTGAGAATGTTTTTGACATTTACAAATCTGGCTTAAAGTTGAGGATGGTTTGGTCAATTGTGGTTGGGTTAAGAAATAACTTGGGAAAGATTATGGTGGAATCATAGGTATATCTACGTTACATCAGTGCAGAAGTTCAGAATACTTATATGCTTACATTTATTTATTGGTAAATAAATATTTAGAAATAGTTCACTCTGGTAAATGTAATATAAAAATTAAATGTAATATAAAAAAGAAGGCCATATAACTACTTCGAAATTGCTATTTGTGTGTGCCCTTAACAAAAACATCAACAATAGCTGACATTTATCTAGTTCTCTATGGTTTGTAAAATGGTTTACATATATTATCTCATACAGCCAGTTTAGAATGTCGATTGCTTGCTTTACATTAAGATATAATCTGAAAAAGGTCATTTTAATTTGGGTACACTTGTTTCATAATTTTAAGTAAACCTGAAAAAAAATTATGGGCAGGATGCTCAGTTTCCAGGTAGCAATTTGTAAAATTAGATGAGAACAAAACAAGAATGGTCATAAGACTGTTAAGACCTGAATCCTGAAATCAGTTTCAACTTAGTTGTATTTTCTGGCTTTCCTTTAAAAAGACTGTGATCAAAATCCCTTTATGTGAATATGTTTAAACACCTTTTCAACCCAGGAGCAGAGAAATGGGTTGTATAGACTCACAGAGTTTTAGAAGTTTAGACATGATTATAACTTTTTTTAGCTGAGGCCCAGAAAAATCAAGTTGTTCAAAGATACACATCTATATATTTTAAAACTTTGATGAATGTCATCTGTCTAAAGTAGCACATGAAGAACTTTAATATCAATAGCAGGGGTTTTGAACTTTTTTGTTATGGATTCCTTTGGCAGTCTGGTGAAACCTGTGAATGGCTCAGAATATATTTTCATAAATTTTCATAATTGTTTTTATACATATAAAAATAGAAATATTTTCTTTCTCCTCATATTTCCATTGAATGCGTACCTGGAAATAGGTTGTTACATGTATCTTCCAAAGTCTCCCTCTTCTCTTTGCAAATGTTCATATTTCTGCTTTTTTTCAGTAGCCACCTCCTCTACAACTTCTTGCTAAACTATTTTGTTGTCTGCCTACACATAAAAATATGTTCTGAAGGAACTTCCTCCATGTGCCATTATTCTCCTCACTGGGGATTAATTCTCCTAGAACACTATTTCAGAAAAAGTCAAAACCATTTGGCTTACTTTATTTGCCTTACTATTCTCTAGTCATCTCCTCTACAATCTCCTTAAAATAAGTAGTGTATCTTTTCTTTCCTTCTATTTCAATATTAGGAAACATATTCAAATTAAATCTACTATTTTTTTCTTGTATAGACTGTGTCAATCTGCTATCCTATCATGCCACTCCCCACTTTCATGTAGCACTCAGTTACAATAATTAGATCACTTTAATCTTAAAAAGAGTTATAATAGCTCCTCTCATCCATTGGTCTACTTTATGGAGTTGATATTGCAAGAAATCATTCATAAATGATCACAATTGCTAAGAACACTACTTAAGGAAATTTCTTATATTTGGGAAAAGATTTAGTTCACTGTCTTAACTTACTCTTTTCTCTAGCTAATCCTTGACCTCTTCATGGCTGAGGAAATATTCAGGTTACCCCAGTAACAAGGATGCTTAATATTTTGGTAAAAAAAAAACAAACAAGGAAAATATACCATAATGCCTTTTATTACATAGGACCAAGCAATAAACATTGCAGAAAGAATGGCCATTTTATAGAATCTCTCTAGTCCTTGAAGATATGGCTACAGTTATAATTATTCTGCTCTGAGATGCCTGAGGGTCAATGATTGTACTTCTTAACTTCTTTATCACAGCTCATACTACTTTCTCTTTTTCTTTCATTCTTTGATGTCCCTGGGCTGATGGTTTTAGTATTCATATTATGATTTTATTTTACTGAGCTCTTGATGTCCCTACTCCTTCTTTTTGAAGTTAGACCCTCAACATTAAATTTCTCTGTTTCTGGAATTACACAGACTTTCATAAGTGCCTCACAGGAAATGACCAAGTCCCTTACCCAATCAAAAAAACTATCACAATTATTTTTAATTAATTCCATCAAGAAGCTAGACACACCTATGAAAGCAACTAGTTTCAAATAGAGTTGGACAATCAGCTATCAATTAACTCTTTGTATAAGAGTAACTTTTTAGCCAAAGTGTCACCACTCTCATATGTTTTTTGATTCCTTTATTAAAATTGGCAGTATTAAGGACAATGGTTGACACATATTAAGCAATTGAGATCAAATTTTTACATTCATTCATTTATTCATTCCATACTCTCAATGTTATAGGTGCATATACTATTTGCATATTTTATAGAGAAGACAATAAAGATCCATGTAATTAATGTCTTCTCAGACACTTATTTATGATAATGAATGAAAAATAATTTATTAAGGACTTACATGTCAATTGCTTTTATGATCTTCAGAAAAGAAAATTTAAAAAGCAAACAATCTGCTCTCAAAGAGCTCATATCCTATTTGGGCCAGTGTGAATGATTTTTTAATCCATTCCTTTGGAATCTTCTGCTCCTTCCTAAATATCACAAAAATCAATCTCCGATCACATTGAAAATTATATCTTCCCAAATATGAATTTCTTTTTGGACTATTTGTCATTTATAGCCACTCTTAATCTTGTTGAGTGTGATGCTGAATTTCCATCTAACATAGACTACTAATGCAGTAAAAAAGATATGCATGATGGTTACATTGTATATTAAGAAAAACATTATACCTAAATAAGTGACAAATCATTTGATCATATTAGGTCATATTAGATGAAATATCCTTGCTCTTTGAACATAAGACACTCATAATGTATGGAAATCCTTTGTAAGAGTAAGACTAAATGTTCACCCAAACTCTTAGGATTATACCTAAAGATAAAGAAATATAATTAGCATGTGATAATTCCTAGTGACTTATTATTAGTCTTGGTGGGGGGGAAAAGAACAAAAACAAATACACAAAAGCTTCCTTTCTTGGCTAAACCTGTTCTTCCAGAAACTTTTAAGTAGGAAGAATATTGTCAAAAGTATTTTGTAGAGATACTTCTTGTATTCACTTCAGTATAAAATTTACATTGGGGTGATTTCAAGAGGAATGTCTTTATCTGAATGTCAGAAGTGTATGAGTTTAAATGTACGCATATATACGTATATCTGCATATGACTTAATAAATTAGTGAAAAAATGTGTTTATTTGCCATGTAGCAGGCACTTCAAGACCTTGCTTTCTAATAATATTACTAAGAGAATGGTGGCCCTGGAGAAATGATTTGGTCTGAGAAGTCACTGGAATGATGAATGAAATTGTAGGAAAAATACTTGATATGGCCTTTCCAGAAATGGTATTGTTGATTTGATTAGTATTCCAAGAATTGAAGATAGAAGAGGGGGAGAGTTCAGAGAGAGAGTACAGAAGCTGAATCATGTGAAAATTTCCTTTAGAAAAGAGCAGTTTAAGGGGCCATCTCAATTTAGATATTGAGACCTCTTACCAATCAGTAACAAGAGAAGCTCAATGGCAAAGATTAGAGTACCACTTTGGAGGCAGAAAACATGTCATGATGATGCTCTAATAGTACTTTCTATCTTCACCATCCCTATATTCTGGACATTGAGAAACCTTGCAAAATTCTCCTTTTCAATAGAATTATGGGTATATAAATAAGAAACCACATAGACAGGGGAAGATTCTAGTGGGGAGATAGAAAATGAAGAGTATGCTTTAAAACACCACCTCACAGATTTTATATGACAAATCTAAACTCGTCTTTAATGTTTCCTTCTTTGTCTTATGCAATCACTCAAAATCTACTAAGTACAGGTATTAAAGACAAGGAACTAATTACCTGACAAGAGACATATTTGTAACAGAACTCAGTGAGTATCAGAGTCAAAACACAATCCACTCAACCTTTCCCACAATCTGATCTACAAACATTGATGCTTATATGGCCATGCTTATAAGTAACATAGACACTCTACATGACTAATCAAAAACACACTTCTTACCTTTAATATCTAAATGTTTCAGAATCTTTGGTTCTCTCCATGCCATGATGAAACTTCAGAAAAGAATTTCCCTAAATCTTTCCATTTAAAAATTTCTTTGGAAATTGCATAACATAGTCATAGTTTTGATGATAAGTTAATATTATATTGTGAAGAAATATAGGCAAATTAAAATGATCTTTGAAGACTATATCTTAAACTTAAAAGTTAATCAAGTAAAAACTGGCTTTTATTTGCCAGGCCAAAAAATGTAGAGCTAATCTACTTAAAGTGTTTTGAAAATTGTTATGTACTATATGAATATCAGTTATTATTTATAATGATAGTAATATGATAGTAGCCCATGGTCCAGACCAATAATAATAATAGCAGAAGCAATTGCAAAGTTGTTAGTAGAGGCATACCAAAAAAAAAACCTATATGTGAAGGAAAACTGCATATAATTTCTTATTATCATACTAAAGCCAAATAATTTAACACATTTAACTACTAAGTATGTAGGGATAAATAAGGGTATGCATGAAACCGGTTTGAATAAATTAACAACTAGATAAATGATCTTTAAAGCATAGCAGAATCATGGAGTTAAAAGTGACAATAAATGATTCAACCATTTCAAAGAATGCATTGTAACAGATGAGTCTAATGCTTGGTGTCAGAAGGTCTGTGTGGTAATCCAAGTTCTGTCACACTTTTTCCATGTGACTATATGTAAGTCATTTACTATCTTGGGGCCTCAACTGTGAAATGAAAGGCAGGGAGGTAGTGTTGGATTAGATGAATGCTAAAATCCCTTCCAATTCTGAGATTCATTATATTTATTTAAAATAAGGAAAATCTTCTGAACTATATGAGTGATTGGGCACTAGTACAATCTAGCAATGGATATGAAAAAGCTCTAAGAATGGAAATTGCACCAAAATAATACTGACAACCATCTGTCTTCTGTGCTTCATGCTTTGCCCTGCCTTGAAGGCTTTGCCCAGATGACCTCTGAATTGGATCTCTATGGTAGATCCATTGAATTCACTTTAAGCCAAGTGTACTTCAACAAAGTGAATAAGAGGATGTTCTATTATCCAGTGAATTGAGATGAATATTAACAGTCAAGCCAATCCAACAAATTTGCATGACTTAATTGTCCTAACTGATTGTTTGGACAGCTCAAACACACATGATACTTCTTCAATCCTTCCACTTCATTTTCACTCCACAGCTACACCCTCTGGCAGTAAAATAGCGAGGCCAAAAAAATCTCATTAAAAATGGAACAGATTTGGTCTCTATCCATTATAGTCAGTGCCACTTTGGGAACATGTTCCTATTGATTTTGCCAAAATATTCAACAGACTTAGCAAGTATGTAAGGGGAGTGTATAAAATGTTTTCTCTGTTTCTCGAGTGATATTGCTTCAAACATCATATTCTTTTTTCCTAGCTAAGGAAAAATAGAAATGTATTTTGACATAAATATATTGCAAACCACATGTTCAAGACAGTGAAAAACTACTGGACTCTTCTAGGTTAATTAGTTTAAAAGTTTTAAATGTTAACTACAAAACTTACATTATTTCAATATTACCTTCTTCCAAATATAAAATAAGGTTAAAGTGTTCTCTCTAAATAAGATTAAGCTTCTTTGTTAAGAGGACTCTTGAAATTGCTTCATATCATTAATTAGCTCTCAATATACTCCTGCTCTTCTCAAAAAATCTTCCTGTCTGGGAAAATTCACAAGAGCAAATTACAACAATGTTCCTGTGACTTATACTGTCAGCAATGGTTTTGGATTGGGCTGGGGGGTGCCACAGTAAGGTGAATCCTGCTAGGTAAGAACCAAGCTGTTTTTGTAAATATCCTATTTAGCCAATCCTTTGGAATAGTTCCATAGACAATTACCTACTGATATACACAGTATTCTATTGATATATCTGAAGAAGGGGATTAGACTCATTTAAAATTTACAATTATTTTTTTAAATTTTTAGTTCATATATCTTTGTGTACATTGGGTGCACCATAGCCATATCTCTTCTGAACAGTGCTTATATTTTAAGTAAGTAATGAAGTCATTAATAACAGAATTAATTCACACAGAAGTAGTTGCCTGCCTACCTTTTAACCACTATTAAATACTTTCTTGTTCTATTTCATATTCCATATTCCAAAGATCTTATCAATTTCCAGACTAACATTAAACACGAACCTAGGTGGAACCACTTTTTAAACCATCTTTCTTCTGCCTTCTTCCTCCATAACCTCCTTGTTCCCAATCCAACATGCTTTTTCCTGGAAGAGGGAAGAATATAAGTTGAATACAGGGATAAAAGGAAATTGAGATAGTGAGCTCAATAGAATTCATTATAAAGAATCACTTATAATGTGAAAAAAAGATTTTCTATGGATAATTAAAAAAAGTTATAAAGTATAATACTGAAAAATGATAGTAAATCCCCTACTCGTACCAAACAGCACATACACACACACACACACACACACACACACACACACACACACACACACACACACCTTAATAAAAAATAGGATTATTCTACATTAGCATTCTAATAATGCACCATTTCTATTGAACTCTAGGTCAGTTGCATGTAACACATTCTTAATGACTGTTTACTTGCACATTTAACAAACTGCCATAGAAGCCCGATTTGCACATCTGGTAATTGCTTTATGTACAAAGCCACTGCATGTAATGACTTAGTCAGGGTGACTGCATAAGCATGAAATCAGTAGGAATATTTTATGAAGTGGGACTTTTGTGTCATATCATAATGTGTATTTGGGGGATTTTTTAAGTATGAAAGATTGTGTAGTTTAACTGTATCTAGCCACTTTTGTGGATATGAAATAATAAAACTGGAATGTATGTCATACCTTCTCATACACTTTCATGTCTTAGAATCCCCAGTTATCTTCAAAGCTCAATTCATGTAATTCAGCTGACTATTATATGAAACCTCTACTCATGCCCCAGCAGCTAGTTCCTTCCCATTAATTTTTATTTATTTTACATATTCTTGTATATACTTAAATGTACAAATTTTCTTCCCCAATGGAATGCAATTTCCTTCAGGACACAGATTGTTTTATCTTGTCTTTATAGTTCTAGTATCTAGTACCTTAGAACATAAAAGGATTATAATTAATTCTTTGTCATCGACTAATTGGCAAAAGAGGCAAGCCTTCCATTTTTTCAGAATCAGAAAATATACTAAAGATTATATTGTCATCCAAAAGGAAAATAAGATACTATGTATTAATATTCTTTTATGTATCTATTAGAAATATTACATTTCTAAACTTAACCTAAATCATATTGAAATAATTTTAATCTATCATATTATTCCAATTATGAATGTAGCTGACACTGTGTGACCATAAGCAAGGCAATTAACCTCTCTGATCCTTAGGCTATTCCCTTACACTATAAGATGTGTATTGTTTGCAATCTGAAAATCCTCATATTGGGAAAAATGATAAATTCTTAAGATAATTTATTGATAATGGACAAAATGAGTTACTTATTTTTATCTACATGCAAATTATTTTTTGTAAAATGAGACAAATTCTTATAATAACTTTTTTCCTACTTTTATTATTTCAAAACATGAACTCAAACTTAAAAGGAATCAGTGATTTAAAAATATTAAATTAGAATCAATGAACTTCAGAACTTCGCTCAACTGAAATTTAAAGATTTTGGAGATAACTAGGAAGAAAATTTTATTTTTGAACTGTTTATGACTTCATTGTTACAAGGAACTCACAGTGAGGAAAGTTTGCAAGTTTGTTGTAAGTAGGTATCTTTTCTGCAACATAGGATCTTAAAGGGTTGTAAAGAAATGAGGGTCACTAAACCATATATAAGAAATGCTATAGGTTGCATATTGATTCAGAAAACCACAAATTAACAATATGTATGGCTCATATTGCATGTTTGTCTATTTTGTTAAATATTTTCCAATTACCTTTCAAACCTAATTGGGACATAATTCAGAGTACCATGGGCTTTCTGAAGCCTGCAGACTGCATGTTCAAACCTCTGGTCTAGACTAGAGCACTAAGGGGTTAAATGACCTAGCTGGTGTAACACAGTCAGTATGTTTAAGAGGCAGTACTTCAGCTTACATCTCCCTGACTACACAGTTGGTGCTCAATTTATTATTCCATGCTGCTTCTTATGTATAAAATAATAAAATCCATCTCATATTTAGAGTAGGAATGACAAGAAACTAAAGAGACATTAAGACCTGAAAGAAAAGTGGGAAAACGGGTAGCTAGAAAGTAATGGGGATAAAATTATATATATATATATATATATTCAGACAGACAGACAGACTGACAGGGAGAGAGCCATAGAGGGAGACATAAAGAAACTGAGAGAGATAAATATTCTTAAAGCTCACACATTTAAGAGTTCTCACTATTCCATCATTTATCAGTAAATTACTCTGTCAGTCATCTAATTGGCATAGTTTAATGAAGATATTTTTTCTGGGGTCTGAGATGATATCTGAAGTCTTCTTTGTTATTCAATTGGAAAGAATCCTCTAGAGTGAAATTATACCCCTCTATTTTGTAAAAATGGGTAGAGGAAAATTATTTATCAGTTGACTAATGGAGGTGTAGTCCCCAGAGGACAGGACCAATTCTATACAGTCAAAATAAAATAGAGTATGAACATTTTTTTTCTCTTGGAAAGATAGTGTAGACTGTCAAATAATCTGAAAGTCTGAGATATTAACTGAACCAGATTAACTTCCCCAGAATTAATAAAAAAAATCCTACATGTGAGACTATTTAAATAATGCATATATTTATTGTCTGAACTCCTCACGAATAACTTTAGTCCGAATTAGTTGTCTACTTGAACTAGATGCAGAATATGCATTCATTTTCATAAATAGACAGATATATGTATTTGTAGTTATAAGTATATACAAAATATGTACTTATAACTACATATACATATATAATTATAGATAGATATATAGACATGGGCATATACTAGATGTGTGTGTGTATATATATATATTTGTATATATATATATACATTTGTGTATACACACATATGCACCCCAAAAATAGGTTATGCAAGAGGCTTGGTTGGAAGGTGGATAGAGTGCTAAGACTAGAGTAAAGATGACATCTTTCCTGAATTCAAATCTGGCCTTAAATATTTACTAGCTGTGTGACCCTGGTCAAGTCACTTGAGCTCTGCCTCAATTTCCTAATTTGTAAAATTATCTGGAGAAGAAATGGAAAACCACTCTAGTATCTTTGCTAAGAAAACCCCAAATGAGGTCACAAAGAGTCAGGCATGAATGAAAAATGACTGAATATGATTTATATGCACATGTGCATGGACAAATATATAATAAAACAACTCTATATGAAATTCTCATTACAAATGAAACTAAAAATCATAAGGAAGCCCTAGATGAAATAAAGCATGATTTTGGTTCTCATATATCCAAAAGCAATAAGAAATACAATTTCATGGCACACACCAGGTGATATCAACTTTCAACAACCTTTTGGCAATATTCTTCTCAAAAAATGATTAACTCATTACTTTCAAGATTCAAGTCAAAGAAGAATTCCTATGAAACAGTGGCTTTCCCATATAGAATCCTCAAGGATCAGTCTGGACCCTGGCTATGTAATCATATATAAACATTCACAGTGGAAGAAAAATTCTATTAGTGGTTCATTCAAACTACATTTTATAAATAATATCCTATATATATGTATGAACACATAGTTCATATTTTTATTTTTTCTCATACACAGAGATATACTTTATCTGGAGTATAAATTATCTCATGCTTCTTTCTAAAGCAAAAGGTCATCTCCTTAACTGTGTTCTTTAGTTATGTTGTATGACTGCGAGTCTTAGACTACCATGGTCTCTGATGAACTGAAGTCAATAAGCCCACAAAAGACAACACAAGAGATGGGCATAAAACAGATTAACAATCTGTGAATAACAAAAAGCTATCATAACAGAGAAGTAATATTAAAATGTCATCAAAATTGTATGAATGGGACAGATCAATTGATCCTATTGCATAAGACAGGGATAGCCCTTTAACAGCCCATCTGATCCATCATTGTCCTTGTGATGTCAACAAAATGTGAGAAAAGCCCTTAGTGTTTGGAGAAGACAATATATGGGATGACATGGATCAGAGATGCACAGGACTGGAAAGATCCAGATGAGTTCTGTTCTATATCCTTGGTGGGAGTACACATGTTTGAGACTATATAGTCTATATAATATAGATGTGATACTATATTATATAATATAGTATGGTGATACTATATTATATTATTCTTCTATATATCTTAATAAGGAAACAAAGCATATTAAAATAAAAACTGTATTAGAATAACAGAAACATGAGTTCTAGTCCTGGCTTCAGCACTGATTGACTGACCTATCTGTTTGTGAATAATTAATTCATCTCTCTGGATCTTGGTTGAACTCTCTGAAATACAGGCATATACTAGCTCCTTCCATATATAAAAAATGAGTAAATATTGGTTCTTCCAATATTTGAAAAACTTTAGAAAAAATTCAAATTCCACTGCTGTAAATATTGAATATCTAGCTTATTATTTGCATTTTCTTTTCTATTATTTCAGCTTTTTTCCCATAATACAAACAACCCCTTTTTCATTCTGTTTTATGACCAAATATAACACTTCTTTCATAGAATATAGGAGCTGAAACACAGAATGAAGATTAAAAAGGCCAGCTTCTGTCTCATTAAATCTTAATTTAGTTTCCATACAAAAAAGAAGACAAGCAGTGAAACTCTCAAACTATCTATCTTTGTCACTTCTTTGTTTGGTTTTGGTTTGTTTCTTCTTAATAAAACATTTAGTTTTCATTTGGTTCACACATTTAGGGGTGCTCACTATTTATTCCCCCACTTAACAGTAAATTATTCCATCAGCCTTCTAATTGGCCTTCTTTAGCAAAGATGCTGTTTTCCACAGCTCATGAAGATGTCTGAAGTCCTGTCTATTAGGAAAGTAGGAGGAATCCTCAAGAGTTAAATTATTCTCATCCTCACAATGAAACTGGCAAGAGGAAATTGAAACTCAACTAGATAATGCAGTTGAGTACTCTGGAGATTATGGCAAGGTTTAAAACCACACTGTACAGAATTTTTTTGAATTGTGATACTGTAAACTATTATATAAGTGGATAGAAGGGTATATAAATCTACAGACTCTCTCACCACCCCAATCAGGAAAAAAATTCTCATTTTTGAAAATAATAGTTTAATATATTATAATATTTATACAATCATTTAAATAAAAGATATTTTGACCCAACTGCTCCTATAAAAAGAACCTACCCTAAAGTTTTAATTATCTGTCCATATAATCTTTTTTGTAGATAATTATACTTATTTAACAATTATAAATTGCAGTTTTACAAACTAGAGTGCTTTATAAAAAATTACTAGTATCTTATTTGTTTTCATACCATAAACAAAGCTGAAAGACAGAAGGAAGTTGTGTCTCAGTGGAAGGTCCATAGAAGCAACAAAAATCACCATTTCTTAGTAGGTTTGGTTATCTTATATTTCAGTTCTTATCATGAACTTAAAAAATATATCAGTAAGGTAATTATAGTCTATATATTACCATGTGCCAAAAAGAATGAGAATGTAGGGAAATTCCATGAAGAGCTTAAAAAGATCCTACAAACTAAGTTGATATAACAAGCTTTAATAGTCAGAGACTGCAAAATGGTCATTGGGATGAAGAGAAAGTGAGACAGAGATAGAGACAGAAAAAAATATCAGAGTTTAATAAACAAAAGTCAAGTGCTCATAAACAATTCCAAATTTTCACGATTTCACAATATTATATCATGAAAAATTCATTCAGAAGGGACACAAGACAAGTTACTAATAATTATGGAGTCATAAATGAGAGCCAGATTATTTATATATCTAATCAAAATCAAAACTAGTGACCAAATTAGAAGATAAGTAACAGATGAAAAAGCATGAAGAACTAAGTATATTCACAACTGATTATTTTTATCAAAGTAGGAGAGTGGTGCAATGGCTAGAATCTACCCTAAACATGAAGCCAGGTTCAAACCTGGCCTGAGGTATTTATTACGTGTATTACCCTGGGCAAGTCACTTCACTTTTGTTTAGCTGAAATGCCATATCTATAAAATAGGGATAATAACAGCACCTATTTCAGAAGAATGTAAGAATAAAATAAGATAATATATATGTATATATACATATATATATACACATATATATATATGATATTGTGCAAATGTTAAAAAGCCACCTAAGTGCTTACGAAAAATATAAGAGATCTGGGAAAGAAGTGTTACAAGTATTTTTGTTCCTCTTTTATTGTAAATAAATTCAGTCTTAGAAAGGTTAAATGATTTGCCTTTGCTCATTCCTCACCTATGTAAGAATGGGATTTGTGCAAGGGAGAGGGGACAAAAGGAGGCAGAGAAGGAGTGACTGACATCTGTCATATTTGAACCCAATTCTTCATGACTCCATTTCAAAGACTGAAACCAAAGCAACATTAGTATAACTTTTCAAATACTTTGTCATTGCCCAAAAAGGAAAGAAACACAAAAGCAAAAGTGGGAAAAATTCTTTGAGTCCATTTGAAATAATCAGCATTTTTAAAGAAGTGTAGCCAGGGTAATGCAATCACCAAAATGTGCAAGTCAAAAGAGGATAGAAACCAACTAAGTCATCAAACACTTTATTTCTTTGCCAAGAAGAAAGGCATGGCAGTTATAGGCAAGACTAATTTAGAATATAAACTAGTTCGAAAGATGTTACAGACTCTCTTGCCTCATAAAACATTGAGAAGTAGTGGAGGGAAATATGAGTTTGCATAAAGTTTTTCATGATGTCCAATTAAGTCAGATCTTCTCTATAGCATTTAAAGATAAAACCAGAATGACTACATCAAGTAGACAAAAATGAAATAGTTTTGTCAGCATGGCTACAAAAATATTTTATTCATCATAGAGGGTGGAACCACCATGTTTTATCTTTAACTTTTCAGTCTTTTCTGAGTTAAATTGGGTCTTAAGGATGTTATATGTGAATTAAAAGTCAGATTTTGCAGCTGAATCAAACCAAGAAGAAATTTGTGATGGTGATTACATAATGTTAAGGCTATTAAGGGGATGGTGTTAAAAATATCCGAAAGAGGTAAAATAAATCATAAGGTATAAGACAAACATTTAAAATAGATTAAGGGAAGGGAGGAAGAAAGGAAGGAAGGAAGGAAGGAAGGAAGGAAGGAAGGAAGGAAGGAAGGAAGGAAGGAAGGAAGGAAGGAAGGAAGG
>NC_058135.1:85775012-85800471 GCF_016433145.1 Gracilinanus agilis
TATATATATATATATATATATATATATATATATATATATATATATATATATATATATACATATAATTACAAATAGGAAAGGGAAGAATCAAATCAAGAAGAAATGAGTAATTAAGAAAAGATGATGATTGGCAGTGGCAATGTCAGTTGATGTAGCAACTTTAAGGAGAAAGAAGCCTGGGAAAGAACAATTGCACTTAGCAAGTAGGAGATGATTGTTAACGGGGGAAAATTTCAATAAAGTTGTGGAATTGGGACTTCCGGGAAGATGGTGGCTTAGACAGAGCAAATCTTAAAACCTTTGCACCCTTACACACCATGATAGAAAACAATGTGCTTCAAGAAGAAAGAGGACCAAATCTAATAACAGGACAGAGCAGAGGGAACCCTATTGCAGCAAAGCTAAAGAGGTACTCCAAGAAAAAGGCTTCAATTCTTGAACTGTCAGGTCTGAGGGCATAGAAAGGGAATCCCAGGATCCCAGGATGCTTCCCCCACGTACTGTGTGGAGTCTCCAGTGGCCCCGGGAAATCTCAGGGCCAGTGGGTACACCAGTTGGGAGAGAGGGCGTTGCTGACATTGGACTCAGGGAGTCAAGCACAGACACTGGAGAAGTAACTAGAGGAGAAAACCAGAGAAATACAGCAAAAACACCCAGAAGATGGTGGCTTAGAGAGAGCCAAACAGCAGACAGCTTGGCTTCCTCATACCGAGATAGAGAATGCAGGGCTTCAAAAGGAAAGAAAACCAGATCAAACACAGAAGACAGCACAGGGGGACCCCACTGCTGGAGAGCTCAGTTCAGTGAAAACTCCCCTTCTTGTCCCCCCAAGGTTTTTTTTTTCTGTTTGTTTGTTTTTCCCTCCCTTCAAGGTTTTAGCTTCAGGGCAGATAAAGCAGTAAGATTAATCCAATCAATAGAGGATTAATCCCAACAATTGGACAGACAAGAAGTATTTAGAGGGCAAAGAAAGTAACTACAAACCTCCATTACCAGCTGGATCTTTTATCAAAGATCATTAAATACCTCTGATCAAACTAGCAGAACAAGGAAGGGAAAAAAAAACAAAACATGAGTAAGCAATAGAAAAAGAGAAAAGAAATGACAATTGACAGCTTCTTCCAAGGAAGTGAAAAGAGAGCAAATTAAACAGAAATAGAAGAAGAGGAAGTAGTTCCAGATAACTGGACACAGGCTTTTGAAGATCTCAAAATTTAATTAACTCAAGAATTTAAAACTCAATTAACTCAAGAACTTCAGGCCAGCTTGAAAATGAAGCAAAGAAGGCAAAAGATGATCTACAAAAAAATCAGAGCAGAAAGAGAAGGATGACCAAAAAGCCAGGGATGAAATTAAGTGTTTAAAAAACAGAACTCAGCAAATTACTTTACAAGGCAGCAAGAATGTGTTAAACAAAATTTAAAAAAATGAAAAATTTGAGAAGAATATGAAACCCCTCATTGGTTCAAAAAAGATCTGGAGAACAGAGCTAGAAGAGACAACTTAAGAATTATTGGTTTACCAGAACATCATGATAAAATAAAAAGTTTACATAGCATTTTACAAGAAATTATCAGAGAAAATTGCCAGAAATTCTTGAACAAAAGGGAAAAGTAGAAATCAACAAGATCCACAGATAACCTCCTACATTTAATCCACAACTGACAACTTCCAGGAATATTATAGCCAAATTCAAAAACTACCAGACCAAGGAAAAAGTATTGCAAGCTGCTAAAAAGAAGTCATTCAGATATCAGGGAACCACAGTTAGGATAACACAACATCTGGCTGCATCTATATTGAAGGACCGGAAGGCACGGAACACAATATTCTGGAAATCAAGAGAACTGGGTCTACAACCAAGAATCAACTATCCAGCAAGACTAACTATACTATTGCAGGGGAAAGTATGGTTATTCAATAAAATTGAGGACTTCTGAAAGTTCCTCAAGAAAAACCAGACTTAAACTGAGAGTTTGCTTGCCCAAACCCAGAACTCAAGAGAATCAAAAAAAGGTAATTAAGAGAATGGGGGGAGGAGAAAAAAAATTCTTTTCTTTAAGGGACACAACAAGTTTAATCAATTTATATCCCAAGAAGAAGAGAAGGTATTGGCAAATATTAAAAATTATTATTACCAACAGGGTAGCTAGAAGAAGTTTACATAGAGGGAACAGGGACAAACTGGATAGGATGAAATGTCAAGAGATATATAAATATATATGTATGTATGTATGTATGTATGTATGTATTTATAAATAAATACAAAACTGGGGGAGAAGACAATGAGAAAAATAGGAAAACAAACAAAAAGGAATAAATTTATATTCCATAAAGAAGAGCATGGGATCAACAGAGAAACATAACAATACACTGTAAGGGTAAAGAGGTTAGTGAGAGGAAATATTCAATACTTAAGTTAATTGAAATCAACTTAGAGAAGAACAATCAGATCTATATGGGCAGAAAATTGATTCACACACTATAGAGAAGTAGAAGGGAAACAAACTGACTGGTGGGGAGGGAAGCAATACTAAGGAGGGGGAGGGCTTGTGGGGGGAGCACCACATGGCTTTAAAGAACAATAAGAGGGGAATAAGAAGAGAGGAGGGAGAAAGGGAAGTACAACAAGGGAGGGGATTATAGGAGCTGATTAAAAACAAAACACTGGTATAGAAAGAAACAGCGAAAGACGAAAGGACAGGACTAGGAGAAGAATCAAAATGTCTGGGAATACACAGGTGATAATTATAACTCTGAGTGTGAATGGGATGAACTCACCCATAAAAAGGAAGCAAATAGCAGAGTGGATTAGAAACCAAAACCTAACCATATGTTGTCTACAAGAAACACACATGAGACAGACAGATATACATAGAGTGAAAATGAGAGGATGGAGCAAAATCTTTTGGACTTCAAATGCAAAAACGAAGACGCGGGGGGGGGGGGGCAGCTGGGTAGCTCAGTGGAGTGAGAGTCAGGCCTAGAGACAGGAGGTCCTAGGTTCAAACCTGGCCTCAGCCACTTCCCAGCTGTGTGACCCTGGGCAAGTCACTTGACCCCCATTCCCCACCCTTACCACTCTTCCACCTATAAGACAATACACCGAAATTAAGGGTTTAAAAAAAAAAAAAAGAAGACAGGGGTGGCTATCATGATCTCTGACAGAGCCAAAGTAAAAATAGATAATGTTAAAAGAGATAGGGAAAGTAACTACATCCTAATAAGAGGCAGTATAAACAATGAAGAACTATCAGTACTCAATATGTATGCACCAAATGGTATAGCTTCCAAATTTCTAAAGGAGAAGCTAGTGGAGCTCAAGGAGGAAATAGATAGCAAAACCATACTAGTGGGGGACCTCAAGCTTCCCCTATTAGGTCTAGATAAATCAAACCAAAAAATAAATAAGAAAGAGATAAGAGAGGTGAATGAAACCCTAGAAAAATTAGAGTTAATAAATATATGGAGAAAAATAAATAGAGACAAAAAGGAATACACCTTTTCAGCTGCACATGGTATATTCACAAAGATAGACCATGTAATAGGGCACAGAAACATGACAAACAAATGCAAAAAAACAGAAGTAATAAATGTAACCTTCTCAGACCATAATGCAATAAAAATAGTTATTAATAAGAATACATGGAGAGGCAAGCCAAAAACTAATTGGAAATTAAATAATATGATTCTACAAAATAATTTAGTGAAAGAACAAGTCACAGAAACAATAAATAATTTCATTGAAGACAATGACAATGAAGAGACATCTTACTCAAACCTATGGGATTCAGCCAACACAGTTCTAAGGGGGAAATTTATATCCTTGAGTGCATATATTAACAAATTAGGCAGGGCAGAGGTTAATAAATTGGGCATGCAACTTAAAAAACTAGAAAATGAACAAATTAAATATCCTCAAATGAAAACTAAATTGGAAATACTAAAATACTAAAAAGCAGAGGAGAAATTAATAAAATTGAAAGTAAAGAACTATTGAATTAATAAATATGACTAGAAGCTGCTATTTTGAAAAAAACAGATAAAATAGACAAAGTACTGGTTAATTTAATTAAAAAAAGAAAGGAGAAAACCAAATTAATAGTCTCAAAGATGAAAAGGGAGACCTCACCTCTAATGAAGAAGAAATTAAGGCAATCATTAAAAACTATTTTGCCCAATTATATGGCAATAAATTTAGCAATCTAGGTGATATGGATAAATATTTGCAAAAATATAAATTGCCTAGATTAAAAACAGAAGAAATAGAATACTTAAATAATTCAGTATCAGAAAAAGAAATTGAACAGGCCATTAAAGAACTCCCTAAGAAAAAATCACCAGGACCTGATGGATTCACAAGTGAATTCTATGAAACTTTCAAAGAACAATTAATCCCAATATTATACAAATTATTTGATATAATAAGCAAAGAAGGAGTCTTGTCAAACTCCTTTTATGACACAAATGTGGTACTGATTCCAAAGCCAGGTAGATCAAAAACAGAGAAAGAAAATTACAGACCAATCTCCTTAATGAACACAGATGCAAAAATCTTAAATAGAATACTAGCAAAATGACTCCAGCAAGTGATCAAGAGGTTATTCATCATAATCAGATGGGATTTACACCAGGAATTCAAGGATGGTTCAACATTAAGAAAACCATCCATATAATTGACGTATCAACAAACAAACCAACAAAACCACATGATTATCTCAAAAGACGCTGAAAAAGCCTTTGACAAAATGCAACACCCATTCCTACTGAAAACACTAGAAAGTATAGGAATAGAAAGTCCTTTCCTAAAAATGATAAACAGTATATATCTTAAACCATCAACAAGCATCATATGCAAAGGGGATAAATTAGAAGCATTTCCAATAAGATTGGGTGTGGAAACAAGGATGCCCATTATCACCTCTATTATATAACATTTGACTAGAAACACTAGCACTAGCAATAAGAGAAGAAAAAGAAATTGAAGGTATTAAAATAGGCAATGAGGATATTAAGCTATCATTCTTTGCAGATGATATAATGGTCTACTTAAAAAATCCTAGAGAATCAACTAAAAAGCTAGTAGAAATAATCAACAACTTTAGCAAAGTTGCAGGATACAAAATAAATGCACATAAATCAGCAGCATTTCTATATATTTCCAACACATCACAACAGCAAGAGATAGAAAGAGAAACACCATTTAAAATCACCATAGACAATATAAAATACTTAGGAATCTATCTACCAAAACAAACACAGGAATTATACGAACATAACTACAAAACACTTTCCAAACAATTAAAACTAAATCTAAACAATTGGAAAAACATTGATTGCTCATAGGTAGGACAAGATAACATAATAAAAATGACCATTCTACCCAAATTAATTTACTTATTTAGTGCCATACCTTATCAAAGTACCAAAAAACTTTTTTACTGCATTAGAAAAAACTATAACAAAGTTTATTTGGAAGAACAAAAGATCAAGAATATCAAGGGAAATAATGAAAAAAAAAACGTGAAAGAAGGTGGCTTAGCAGTACCAGATATTAAGCTATACTTTAAAGCAGCAGTCATCAAAACAATATGCTATTGGCTAAGAGATAGAAGGGAGGATCTGTGGAATAGACTTGGGGTAAATGACATCAGCAAAACAGTGTATGATAAACCCAAAGAACCCAAGTTTTGGGACAAAAATCCACTCTTTGACAAAAACTGCTGGGAAATTTAGAAAACAATATGGGAGAGATTAGGTTTAGATCAACATCTCACACCCTACACCAAGACAAATTCGGAATGGGTGAAAGACTTGAATATAAAGAAAGGAAATGTAAATAAATTAAGTGAACACAGAATAGTATACTTGTCAGATCTCTGTGAAAGGAAAGATTTTAAAACCAAGCAAGAGTTAGAAAAAAATTACAAAATGTAAAATAAATAATTTTGATTATATTAATTTAAAAGGTTTTCATACAAACAAAAACAATGCAACCAAAATCAGAAGGGAAACAACAAACTGGGGAAAAAATCTTTACAACAAAATATTGTGACAGAGGTCTAATTACTCAAATATACAAGGAGCTAAATCAATTGTATAAAATATCAAGGCATTTCCCAATTGATAAATGGGCAAGGGACATGAATAGGCAATTTTCAGATAAAGAAATCAAAAGTATCAATAAGCACATGAGAAAGTGTTCTAAATCTCTAATAATTAGAGAAATGCAAATCAAAACAACTCTGAAGTACCACCTCACACCTAGCAGATTGGCTAAAATGAAAGAAGGGGAGAGTAATGAATGTTGGAGGGGATGTGGCCTAATTGAGACATTAATGCATTGCTGGTGGAGTTGTGAACTGATCCAACCATTCTGCATGGTAATTTGGAACTATGCCCAAAGAGCAATAAAAGAATGTCTCCCCTTGATCCAACCATGCCATTGCTGGGATTGTATCCCAAAGAGATCATGAATAAACAGACTTGCACAAAAATATTTATAGCTGAGCTCTTTGTGGTGGCAAAGAACTGGAAAGCAAAGGTATGCCATTCAATTGGGGAATGGCTGATTAAATTGTGGTATATGTTGGTGATGGAATACTATTGTCCTCAAAGGAATAATAAACTGGAGGAATTCCATGTGAACTGGAAAGACCTCCAGGAATTGATGCAGAGTGAAAGGAACAGAGCCAGAAGAACATTGTACACAAAGACTTATACACTGTGGTAAAATTGAATGTAATAGACTTCTATACTAGCAGCAATGCAATGACCCAAGACAATTCTGAGGAATTTATGGAAAAGAATGCTACCCACATTCAGAGGAAGAACTACAGGAGTGGAAACACAGAAGATAAACAACTGCTTGAACACTTAGGTTGATGAAGACATGATTGGGGATGTAGAAACAAAAATACCACACAGATGTAACTATCAATAATATGTAAATAAGTCTTGACTGACCAAACATGTTAAAATCAGTGGAAATGCAAGTTTAGCTACCAGGGTGGGGGGGCCGGAGGGGGGTGAGGGCGTGAAGGGTAAAGTAAAAACCTGAATTATATAACCATGGAAAATTTTTCTAAAAATTAAAACAAAAAAAAAAAGAAGTCAAAATTGTAAATTAATTAAAAAAATAAAGTTGTTGAATTGGCAAATGATTGATATTGGGCTAGGAAGTGGCTAGAAGGTGAGAAAGTAGAAGTATCACAAGTTATCTTTTTTTCTATAATCTTGTCACTGAAAGAAGGAAGGAATAATGAAAAATAGAGAGGAAGGTAGAATAAGATCTGTGCATGCTTTTGGCTTCAGGGAAGGAAGGGAGGATTAAAAAAGGGAGAAACAGAATTAATGACCATTGGAGTTAATTTCCTTATTAAACCAAAGGCATCTTGAGGGCAGGGAATACATCTTATCTGAATTAAATATCTTCTATAGTTCCTAGAATTCTATTCTACACAAAGATTATGCTTAATAAATATAATTTTGTGGAATGAATGAAATTAACTCAATGACTGGCACATAGAAGGTGTTTAATAAAAAGCTTATTGAATGACTTTACTGAAAAATACAATAGAAATAGAGAAATTCCTCTTCATTTGAAAAAGACTCCCTCTCACTCATCTTAGGGAGAAGAATCTATAGGGTACTCCTATCTTTATTAACTATAATGCAAAGAAATATAGATGAAGACAATGGGAAAATAAACAGATAAAATGGTGAAAGGAATGTGTTAATGAAGATGTCAATGTCCTAACATTATGTTAAATGAAAAACATTTCCTTCCTGTCCATTACTTTATAGTCCATCATTATTGGATATTCATTGTGAAAGGGCAACAGTGCTATATGGAAGTTTCTGTGGAATAGTGGAAAGGGTATTGGATTTCAGTCAGACCTGATGTTTTCAAGTTATGTAATTTGCACTTAATATCTTTATGGCTCAATATTCTCATCTATAAAATGGGGTTCAGTAATGCTCCCTAGTTCACAGAGCTTTTAAGATCAAACAAAATATTGTAAATATTCAATTATTCAAGTGAATAATTTGTCTCATGAGTGCTGATATTCGCTTGAACAAAAAATATCATAACCCCCAATTGTCTGCCCATCCTGTGCATAATTGTCTCTTCTAACTTAACCCAGGGTCACTGCCCGAAATTCTGTGAAACTTCTTCATTTTCTGTTCATATTCCAAAACTAGAAATTGAGTTCATGAGCCAACCATCGGGTATTTCTTACTTCTTCCACATTATCAGTCCCATATTATATACTTAAACATTTCTTTGATGACATGTTGTTTTATTTAATAGTTTCTTTTTGATAGTATATTGCAGCTTACTCAAATACACATTCATTTACTTGCTAACAGTACGCTGAAAAATAGTCATTTTAATTCTTCTGGAGTTCTAGTGTTCAATAACCCATAGTCAAATAACAACATTGGAAGGATATCAGTATTTAAAAGATGGACCATTGTTTCTTGGAAAATGTTTCTATCATTAAAAGCACTTTCTGATTTTATACTTCCTTTCTCTTTTGGGCTCAGTTTATTGTCCATTCGCAATATCAGAACAAGACAGTTACTCTGATGAACAAGTTCTAGTTACATATTATAATCAAATAAACAAAGTATTCTTGACCCAGTTTTTGCTATTCTTGAGTGGTTTTTGAAGTATTTTGCATTTCATGTAGAAGGATCTGAAATGTTCCAGGTGATTGATGCAATATACAAAATGAGGCATACATTTTTGACATGACCAATGTGAGAATTTGTTTTGCCAGGCTATGAAAAATTGTCAAAAGGTTTTTTCTTCTTTTTTCAGTAGGGAGAAACTGGAGAGGCAAAGAAAATAAATGTTTGTGAATTTTTAAAAAGTAAAATGTAGTTAAGTAATCAGAACAATGTCTTCTACAAACAGAAATATATTAAAAGATCTTGTCTTCCCTAAAGAATTCTTCTTGACAGTGACAGACACTTTTGATGAACTTATGTCTTCCTCTTCTGTACCATGTCTAATATTAATGATCAATATTATCAAATAGCACTATTTTTGTTATATCTTTAAAAAAGGATCTTGTATTATTGTCTTGTATGCATATGAGATACATTATTTGGGGAGAGCCTATCACCTCAAATCCTTTATATATGTACTATGGCTGTCTATAAAGAAATGTAAATTTTATCAAGAAGAGTATAAGATATATGCAGATACATGTGTGTTAATGTGTGTATAGAATTTATACATGCAAATTAAAAGTAACCTTGATGTGAGCAGAGAAAGGAACAGAAAGTCTTCTCCAAACAATATTTCACAGTAGATGACATTTTCACACACATATATGAAAATATATTGATATCTATTTATCTATACATTTATATCTATTTATCTTTAAATAATTTGATATGGTAGATATATGTGTGTGACCAACTGTGTAAACAAGTCAAGATCACACTTCTCGTAATTTTTCAAGAGTATGATGAAGTCCAAGAATACAGACTGCTGGGAGGTAGGTCTCAGTCCAAGCTTCTGTTCAATAGTTTTAAACTACAATTTTTATTGTTTTGTTTTGTTTACAAAACATGTTTTCCTCACCAGCTTTCTCCTTAAGATTTAAGGAACAAATGTTTCCTTAATGAATCATTACAGCATGAAGGTAAACTTGGGCTCTTGAAGTTCATGTAAACAGAATGCAATCTCAGAAAAGTTCTACCATTGTACAATGGCTTGGAATATAATCTTAGCAGCAGATTGTGTCTGCTTTCTGAATAACAGTCTAGCCAAGTCGAAAATGATTCATCACCAATAGGCTGGCCACATTCTTTGGCCATGGTATGCTGTCAAGATAATGCTCATAAAATATACAAATATAAATATGTCAAATATTCATTTCAAAGTAAGGTAGAATATATTCATGTTACGTTATGTTTTCTCCAGTGGCAGAAATGATATGGATCTTCACATTCTCATGACCATTTTTATCACAAATGGATAATATTCCTAATAACAAAAATAATAACTATCTATATATACATATATATTAACCTGATTTAACAGGGAGACAGAACCAGGGCCATATGAGGCATTTCAATCTACAAATATTGAAAAGCTACCAGTATTCTAACTATATCATTCCCCTCTGTTTCTGCCAATACACACACACACACACATATACTCATTATTTATCGGCTCCAAGCTCCCCATAAGATATAGAGAAGGCTAAATTGATTATATTGAATGCTACCTTTATGATAAAATATAGGTATCTGCTAGAACCAAAAAGTTAGATTATCTTTAAGAGATCGATATTTTACACATGTCCATATACACATAACCATATGTGTTTTCTAGGGGGAAAGTTGTTTCCAGCTTAATTCTTGTTACAAACTATCTTCAGTCATTGTGAAAAAACACTTAATTCTAATTAGGAGGGGAAAAGTGAATTAAAAAAGATTTTCCCATATATTACTACAAGCTTATTCTAGGAGAAGCATCTGTTGACACATAAAGTGTGTTCCTATGAAATATGTGGGCTTATGAATACAATCTATTTCCCACAACTACTTATAATCTACATTAAACATAAATATGTTGGGTCCACAACTAGTCAGTCATAGTCCTTGGGATCAATGCCATGTGTCTTGGGAAAGATATAGAGGCTTGCTAAACTGATTAATCTATTGTTGACCTCAGTATCTAGTACAGGGTGATATTTATATTTTGAATAGTTGTGCACAAGAACAAATGAGACAAAACAGCATTAAACGAAATGTGACAATCCAGTTACACTTGAAATGGAAGCTTATTTCACTTGGGTTTTGTGAACTTAATGGCGCTCTGAGATTTTTAGTTCAGATGGATGAGCTCTCTTTCTTAGCTTTAAACAGAGATTTGTCTGTCAGAAATCAGAAGTGGACATGAATCACAAACTAGGAGTTTTGAAGAAGATATAGAGGATCTGCAAGAGAACAGACTATAATGTAAGCCCCACTGGAGGAAATAGGTTAGACTACCAAGCATTCAACTTTGTACTTTTCCAAGTGGTAGAAGGAAACAGGAGGGAGCAAGTATTGGCTACTATACTGGCCCTATGAACATCAATACATATTGCCCTTTCCCCTGTTATTTCACTTTCCAGTGCAGTGTTAAAATGGATGCTCTCTTCTACTTGCATTATACCTCCCTATCAACAATAGCAAAGAGAAGAAAATGAACAGGATTTATCTTCCTCTTTTTCCTTCTCCTTCTTCTCTTCCTCCTTCTCTTCCTCTTTTTCTCCTTCCTGTTATTGACAGTCATCCAATGCAAGACTAAGAACATATCCAATAAGCACAAAAACAAGATGAAAATGTTTTCTTCTATTATTTAATGTCATTAGCAAAAACAGAGGATATAGCAAAGTTCAGGCTTATGTGCTATTAACTGTAGTTCTCTAGAGTTGTCCAAACATCAATCTTCGAGAAATTTATGAACTGATTATTTTTAACATAACAAACACAATCTAGTCGTGCTAATACAAAATATCTAGGTGAAAATACTCCTTGAATGACATTTTTCATTTAAAGTTGTTCTTCAAGTTGAATGAATGCTGGGCTTAGGAAGATATCAATCAAAAAGGTATTATATAAAAGGACTTGGAACAATATACTTTTTATTTTTTTAATGCATAAATGTATATGGTGACATTTGTGAAAGGAAAAATAAGAATTTGCTGCAGTACTCTACCAGCTGCTGCCCAGCAAGGCTTGCACTGATTAGCACTTCAGCTACATGATCATGTCACATTTCTGCCATGCAAAAGCAGGCAACCAGTCCTGCCCCTTCACCTTCTTACTTAGTCCTCTAGTACTGCATTGTTGAATGGCCAGATTGATTGACAATCTAGTTGCAGGCACCCAAGGATGACATACTCCTGGCAAGCTGTCCAATAAAAGCCTATCCCTCTTGCTTTCTACTTTTTCTCTGGGAATAGCAATCAAATAAATACTTCTAAAAGTTCTAGAAAAATCGTATCATTGGATTGCCTCATGGTTTTGTTCCTCTCGGGGACTTTATCCATCTCTGGACACTTCTCCTCTTATTACTTCTGCATTTACTTTGAAGTCAAGAAGTTTCTTTTTTCTATCTATACCACCAGTACTTAGTTCCTAACACAAGTAAGTGCTTATAGAGTTTTTAAAATTACTCGTTCATATTGCTTGTAATTAGATATTGTGAGGACTCATATTCTATATAAGTATTTTATTTTTTAAAAAGTTTTAAATTGATTGAAAAGGGGAAATAAAATTTTATCTATTCTACAGAAAAATAGTACATTCTTACAAACTGCAAAATTCTTACCTTCACTTGTAACTTATAGGTTATGTCTTAATCTATACTATTTGACATTGATTTTCTATTGAATATGAATAAAATATTCTTAACAGTGTACTGTTTGCAACTATGTTTAATTAGAAAACTCACATTAGATATTCAAGTGCATTATTTTTATTTAAATAAAATTCAGGATTTATATGATTTCAAAAGAAGATGAAAGTATTCAGCTGGACTGAATGAAGTGTTAAATCTAGCGATGTTGTTCTCTTGGCCCACAAGATCACAAGCAGAACACTTCATCACACACCAGTGAGAATGTGGCCAAAGGCTTTGGGGAATCACTTACAGTAGGATTTTTAGCAAATTGGATATGGCCATTGGCCTGAGAAAGTAGTACCAGTGGTTAAACTTATCTCTGCCTTCTAGCTAGAAGAAAAGTTTTCTACTAACAAGTATTGAGTCCTGATTGTCACCCTGGTAGATGATACCCTATAAAAGAAATGACTTATCTCTATTTAATTCTAAAGTCATTCCTAAAACATCTGCCAAATTGAGTAGAAAAACATGTCCTACTAATATTGACATCCATAAGCATCTGGTAAATACTGTAGAATAAAAAATAATGAAAAAATCATTCACTAATAATAAATCAACATACTTTATATTTTGTTAGCTATGAGAATAGAATGAATTAATGAATGAAAGACATTTATCAAGCACAATGCTAAGTGCTGGAGATGCAAATTTTAAAAAAAGTCAAGGCATTCATTTTTCTGCAGAACTTCTCCCCTTTAATTATAGGATAATAAATGATAGGAAGTTCCATGTCTGTGAGAAAGAAAAGACCTAAAATTCCTGAGGTTGCTATATAGAAGTATAGAAAGTAAGCACCAGTAAGTCAGATGAAATCATTGAGATTCTTAAAAGTGTACAAGTAGGAGAGATAGCATTATCTGGAGAACCCCATGAAGCAGTAGCAAACCAAATGGTAAGGTCTGGCAATTTCCCCTTTTATCATAAGGTAGTGATTCCTGTCTCATCTAAGGAATGGGTTTTCAGTTGCCAGAACCAGGATAGAAGATAAGGAAAGATATGAGATATGTTATTTCTCTAAAAATTTCTATAGTACCTCATTTGTTCTTCATTTTAAGAACCATTTATTAAGCCTACTGTGATATTTATATTATATGAAGTTCTGGTAATAAAAAAAATCCCCTACTCTCATGGAGGTTATATTAATGGGATAAAGTAACATAAACATAGATAAGCAAACTCTCTAAACACTGTTGTTCAGTTGTCTCTAACTCTTCACCAATATATTTGGTATTTTCTTGTCAAAGATAAAGGGATATTTTTGCCATTTCCTTCTCCAGATCATTTTACAGGTGAGGAAACTGAGGCAAACAAGGTTAAGTGACTTGCCTAGGGTCACCCAGATAGTAAGTGTCAGAAATCAGAATTGATCACCAGAAGAGAAGTCCAGGCCTGGCACTCTATCCATTGGGCCATCTACCTGCCAGAATACAAAATAGACCATTAGGTAATTACAAAATAAATGGAGAGCCACTAAAAGAAAGTAATTAGGAAAGGCTCACTGCAAGTTACAACTTATGGCACTTGAGCTGTAGAAGTGAAGGAAAAAAAAGTTTTCTAGGCAAAGGGTTTTTCAAAGACACAGTTGGAGATATAATATTTTTTTATGGAAAACAGCAAGTAGGTCATTTCAGTTGGGACATAGATTACATGAGGGGGAAGAATATAATGTGAAATCATTCAGGATAGATTGGGAACAAATTGGGAGGCTCTAACTGTCAAAATGTTTTGCATTTTTCCTAGGAAGGAAGGGGGAGACAGACCTTGGTTTGGATCCTGTCTCAGTGATATAGGTATCTGTGTGACTCTGGACAACCAGGATATTCTCACCTGGGCTCAGGTCTCAGTTTCTATAAAAATGGAGATAATAAAAGCTCCCACCTCACAGTGTCTTTGGGAGAATAAAAGAAGACAGCATATATAAAGGGCTTTCAAAACTTCAAAGTGCTACATGAATGCTATTTACTTGCTTGTTTTATTGTAGTATTTATGCTACATCCTGAGACGTTAATCAGTGACCTGTAAAGCTTCACCTAAAAAGGGAAGTGACACATATCAGAAGTCATATCCATACTTCTCACTCCTTCTGACTCACTCTCAAATCTTCACTCCCTCCACAATTGCCTCTTCCTTTCCCCATACAGATACTCCACACTTCCTCCAGCTCCTAGGCTTTTCCAATTAAAATGAAACTTGTTTGTAATTAGGATCATCTTGTTTTCTTGTTTTGCATCCTTAGCTATTAGCATAGTACCTGGCATTACTAAGCACTTAAATTCTTTGTCTCCTGGTATATCTATTTCCATCTCCCAACTCTAGGCATTTTTATCGATTGCCCCCATACCTGGAATGCTTTCTTTCCTTATCTCTGTTTCTTCACATCTCTAACTTCTTTCAAATCCCAGCAACAGTCCCACTTTCTACAATAAACCTTTCACCGTCTCACATAATACTAGTTCCTTTCCCTATTGATTTTTTCCAATTTATCCTATTTATAGCTAATTTGTTGTTTTCATAGAGTCTCCCTACTGTAAGCTCCTTGAGATCAAAGAATGTCTTTAGCTTTTCTTCCTATAATCAGTTTAGCAAAGTGTCAAGCATATAGTAGGTGTTTAATAAATGTATCATGGCTATCTATTATCTCATCATTACTACAATGATTGTTAATGAGCAGAACCAGAGGAGTGATCCTAGGGGAAAATTCTTTCAGGGATGAGATAGCTAAGAGATGAAAGTGTTTAGCCAGAAGAGAGACAAGTTAGAAAATATTGTAATAGTTCAGATAAGAGATGATGTGGAGTTAAACAAATTGTGACTGTGTGAATGGAGAGAAGAGGACAAATTAAAGAGATGCCTTGCAGAAAAATTAAGATCTGGAAATTGATTGGCTAGAGATATGGATGATGGGGGTGGGAAGTGGGGTTAGGGCAAATTATGCTAGAATTAAATTGAATATTATAATAGTAGAGTTTAAAGGGACTTTATAAAACATATAACCTCAACTGCCTCATTTTACTAAGTAAAAAAGTAATTCAGAAAGAAAGATTAAATGACTTTTATGTGGCTGGTCAAGGGCATAACTAGAAGAGATGGGATCCAGATAGGTTTCTGACTGCATGATCAGAGCTTTCTCTACCATATTAATGCTGCATCTTCTTTATGAAGTCCTTTGTTATCGATGTTTAAATACCTCCAATTAATCCTTTGGAATTAAATTAATAGGTTTGTCTTTTAGCTATCAGAATCAAAATCAAATAAGGATTCAGAAAAGCCACAGAATGGAAGAAATTCCATTCTTTTTTTTCAAAGTAATAATAATTTTAAATTAAAAAAATAATTCTAAAGAGAAAGAGACAGTGATTAACTGCAATAGTATGGCTTACCTTGGCCTGGGACATACTTGCCTGCCCTGTCTGTTGTCCTCCATTAATATTGTAGCAGGTTCAAGAAGGATCAGAGTTGCTGGTAACAGGTTAACAATCTCCCACAGAGAAAAAACATCTGTTCAGCTGTCAGGTCCATAACAGCAGGTTTGAGGTTAACTTTTTGCTATCTTTCCTAACATCTTCTTTCTTCCCACTAAGCAACAGAAAGACAGCTGACTACACTCAAAGACATTGTTTTCTCTACAATGAAAAGCTATTGCCAGAGTTCTCACAGGAAGACTCCAATTACCCTGCAACATCAAAAAAGATTCTACCCAGGCATATAGACTGCACAGACCCTTTCCAAACTCGACTTTATGCAACAATGTTTTAAAGGTGAATATACTAAGGCAAATGAATGAAAATATTAAAAGGGAAGAATAAAGTGGTGAAAATATAGAATGAATTTACAGTATAAGTGAAGTAAAATATGGGAAGTAAATTTGAATATTTTGGAAAATAATGTAACAAGATCACCAAGTTTCATATTCAGAATATTCTATTTTGGTCTATATGGTTACCAATTCCTTCATCTCTGCTAGGAACAGAATTTTCTAACTTTGTATGACTTTTCAGTGAAAAAACAAAGTAGTCATATGTCTCCTACTTACTGAAACTGGTAATTCAGGGTAAAAGTGTGAATTCTAGGGCCCAAGAAATATTTTAGAAAAGACTACACCATCTACTCCATCATCTATACCTGTGATTTATCAGATATTCCTAATTCAAGGGTACCCAGTCACTGCAAAATAGGAATATGTTCCAAGAAAAGATTTAGAGAATCAATCAAACTGCCAAAAATTATTTCAAGAAACAAGAAAAAAGAACTATTTTCAGAAAACATGCAGAATAGTATCCAGGTCAAAGAGGAATTTCCTTTGGACAGTGAGGTCCTCCAGATATTCCTGTCGCTAGAGTTTGGGCTGTCAATCTACACACACAAAACAAAGTGATTGATCAATAGTTTTTTTTTACTAAGAGCCTACTATGTGCCAGCCACTGCAAAACCAAATGGATAAAAATGTTACAATGGTCAAATTTTATACTGAATTTCATTGAGTAGTACATAACATGATCAGAACTATACTTGAGGAAGATCACTTTGACACCTGGTTGAAGTGTGGACTAGACTGGAGGAGAGAGGAATCAGGTAAACAAGAAAACTATTTTACAGACCTGCCACAGACCTTGTAGGGGAAAAACGAAAAAGAATCATAATCTGTATCCCTTGTAAGGGGACAGACAACATACAAATAACTTAAAAGAAGCCTGAGAAACTATACAGTGAAAATAAAAATGAAGAGAATTCTAAGCTTGGTGTACAATCAGTGAAAAAAGCTCACTTTTCTGTTGTTTGCAAGGGACATAAAGAATTCCAGCACCTTTGGAACAACTGAGAAAATGAAGGGGAGTCTAAGATTGGAAAGACAGAAGGGAGCAGAATGTAAATGGTTTTAATTGTCAAACAGTAGACTTTAGATTTGCTCCTGGAGGTTATAGAGATCCATTGGATTTTATGGAGCAGGACATGATGTGCTTAATCACAAGGAAAATCTCTTTGGCAGTTAAGAGGAGTATGAACTAGAAAGATGGACAGACTGGAGGCAAAGTGACCAACTACTGGAATAGTTCTGATGTGAACTAAGTATACAAGATGAAAGTAGGGCTACAGGAATCAATGTATTGTGGTGCTTTGGAAAAGGGCAGGCATCAGAGGCAAAAATAATGACTTCCATTTTATACAGAATGAATTTCAGATATTATTTTAAGATTTTAAAAGCCAGTTTATGATGTCCAATTGGAAGTCAGGAGAGAAAAATGGGATTGGATAAATACATCTGAGAATTTTCTACATAGGGATGATAAATCAACTCTTGGGAGCTGATGAGATCACAAAGCAATATATTATAAAGGGAGAAGAGATGAGCATCTGTGACAGAGACTTGAGAGCCAACAAGATTAGTATGACATGGATGAAGATCCAATAAGGGAGACTGTTATCATTCCCCACTAAATGAGAACCAGGATAGAGAAAAACATAAAAACTGAGAGAACAAAGTGTCCAAAAGATGAAATTGTTTAAAAACTACAGTAAAGTAAAAACAGGCTGAGATTTGAGAAAAAGTTCTTTAAGATTTCACAATTAAAAGATCACTAGAAAATTTGGAATGAGCACTATATATTGAATGATTAGATTGGAAGCCATATTGCAGAAAATTTAGAATCAAGTGAAAGGAGTAGAAGCATCCAGTGCTGAAAGCTCTCTTACAAAATATAGATGATAAGGGGAGGGCAAAGCATAATAACTAGCAGGGGAGGTAGGATAAATTGAGGATCTTTAAGGATTGGGGAGTCATTGATAAATTTGTAGGCAGCAGAGAAATATGTAGTAGAAAAGAAATATTAGAAATTAGACAATGGGGATCATAGTGGGAACAATCTGCTCAAGAATATGATATGGCATGGAATCAATGATGCATATAAAGGAGTTTGCTTCTATGTGCAATACAAGTAGGAATATGTATTCTTGTCATGCAAAGGTAAAAGATGAGATAGTGAGACAAAGTGTTTGGTTCATGTGAAATGTGGAAGAAGAGAAAAGAAGGATCTCTTAGTGAATTGTCTCATTTGAATATGGCATGGTAAGACATGCATTGGATGTATGAGAAAGAATGCAGAGATTTCAAATAGTTGCTCCGGTGAGTGGAAGAGTGAAACAATTAGCAAAGTCCAAAATAGTTGTTTATTTTAACTGAGTACTGAGCATGATAGACCTATTGAGAATACATAACAGAATTTGAAAAAAACACACTCTGCAATGATTTTTTAAAAAAGATTTTATATCATAGTTTCCCCTAGCATCATTTCCTCTCCCCTTCACAGAGAGCCATCCCATATATCAAATTGTTTCTTAAGACATGAACAAAAAAAAAGGGAAATGAAAAAGAAACATATTGAGAAAAAATCAAAAACATAGAATATGCAATATCTGTGGACTGCCCATCTCCACAAAGGGGTGGCTTGGGGGTGTCCCCTGAAACTTTCTCATTCAAGTCATATTCATTCTTTATAATTTTGCTACATTTACTTTTGATTTATGTGTGTGGTTGTTCTTTTTATCTTCATTGCTTTAATTATTGTATATATTGTTTTCTTGATTTTGGTTATTTCACTCTACTATGGTTCATGGAGATCTTTACATGCTTCCCTATATTCATTACATTCATAATTTCTTGGAATTCAGTCTTAGTCCATTATACTTTTGTACCACAGTTTGTTTAGCCATTCCCCAACCAATGGATTTCTGCTTTGATATTCTACTATTCTGATTCATTCCTATCACAAAAAGACCTGCAATAAATATTATTGAGTATTTGGGCACTTTTCTCAGATCAATGGCCTTCTGTATAAGAATTGTACCCAAGTTTCTGGTTCAAAGGCAATGCACATTTTAGTCCCCTCATTTCTAGAATTCCAGGTTGCTTTCCAAAACGACTTTACTATTTCAAAGCCCTTTAACCAATATGTGTGGCTATCATTGCATAGTCCCTTCATCATTGACTATTTACATTTTTATTATCTTTTCTAATAATCAGAGTGTGAAGTGAAATAACTGGCTAATTTTTATTTATATTTCCCTTATTTTCAGTGAATTAGAGAAGTCTTTCATGTGGTTGTGATGTGAAAGATTTTGTTACTTTCTCTAACTCAATTTAGTAACATGAGTATAGAAGTGGAAGAGGCAAGTGGTACAAATGATTCAAGAATGGGGCTTAGCAAGGCAAGATTGGTGAAAGTATGAAGACAAAAGAACAAAAATAAAAAGGAAATTCTCAAATAATTTATGACAGGAAGAACATATATATTGGTCCCTTGGCAAATTTGAGAAAGGACAAACAATTAGATTATTCCATTGGTATCCTCCCCATGTCAAGAAAAAGTGAAGAATATTCCTGGCAAATTGGGTGAAACACACTGGAAAATGTTTGGGACAATAAAAGCACAAAATATACAGACAATAATAAATGGCCATATACATTATTTAAGTGATCTCCCAAATTTGAACAGGTTGTTTGTTAGCTATGTGCCAAACTCTGTTGTTGTTAATACCATTTTTTAAATATGTAATCACTGCGAAGGTCTTCAAATGTTACCAGCCTGATCTACTTTTAGAACCATCTAAATTTGTCATCCTAATGTAGAGCTCTAAGCATCCCATACTGTTTTTAGATTTATAATGCTGCCCCATTGGGTTTCGTAGGGTTCAGAAGACCTCCTGTTATGTATGTTAGCTTGGTAGCCTGTCTAGAGATGACATTCACTGACAGGATCTGCAAATATTTCCTTTACCCCTCCAAGCATTAAAGAAGCTAGGAACAGATATAACTCAGCTCACCTCTGCTCTTATACTTCTAATATATTTAGAATAGCACATCACTCCATATTCTGCAACTGTTTTAACATCAGCCTCACCAGCTGCCTTGTGATTGAGATTTAGAGATTTTAACCCCTTCAACTCTAATTTCTCCCCTCAGACTTGCTTTGCTGATTGGTGATGGCTCGACTGGTCCACTGACCCCAGCCACACTCCCTTCTTCTTAATTTTCTCCCTCGACTTTGCCAAATATCTTGCAGTGATCTCTTCCCTTCACAACAGTTTTGGAAACAGGATCAAGTCAGCCCTCACAATTACTGGATAGGGCTATATCAAGCTAATCTCCTATGATCTATCACATCTTGGTTACTTTCCAAACCAAAGTACCCCAACTTGGTCACCACTCTCATTCATTTTGTTTCTACAATTAGATGACAACTTTGTGTGAGCAGTATATATGTTTTTGTATCTCAAATACTTATGCATGTAATTTTACACTATTTTCATTCCTCAGTTATAATGTGACAAATGTGATCAGTGTAGACTGCCACCTAAGACAATACAGGATCAAACAGTCCCTCCATTCATACAATTTGATGAAATTCTTTTCTGACATTATTTCTGGTATTTACTGTAACTGAGATTTTTCATCTTAACAGTAAGTAATAGAGAGCAGCTCTTTTTCTCAGAAAGTAGAAGCAACTTTATCATTGTGCTGAGTAAACACTCTATATGATACGATGTCATCATAAATACACTTAATTTAAATTCCCCAACTGACTGAATGATTCCATTTTTAATCTCCAGACCCTTTTTGTTGGGAAACATTTTGATTGAACTACACTTAAAAGATGCTTGTTATTACCAATGGTAAAGCTCTTAACCCAGTAATGAGAGTTTATAGTGCTTTTGTCCACTAAAAACAAACTTGAAATGGAATACTTCTGTCCTCTTGCAATTATATAGTGAGGCTGCCCATTGTAGTTACTGGATTCTAGAATGAAAAAGAGAATTGCAATGACTTGTTTTTAGCAACTAAAATAAAGTCAACAGCCCAGCTGCCATATGTCTAATTCAGTGTTCTTTACTGTAAAGAAAGATTCTACAGTAAAAATTGGCTTACCTGGCATTTTAACGACTAAAACTATATTATTTAGCATTTTTACATTTCATCATACAAAAGTAAGTAAGGTTCATAATGATAAACCAAAGTAATTGAAATATCTTCACAAAACTTACAGTGAAGAAAAAAGACTCAGAACGTTAATACATAAAGTAACAAATAATGTAAGTAATTGTTTTGTTCACTAGTTTCTGTTGGGTCCATGTCTTCATGACTGAATATGGAGTTCTCTTGGCAAAGAATCCAGAGATCTTCACATCATTTTATAGATGAAGCAATTGAAGCAAATGGGGTTAAGTGACTTGCCCAGGATCATATAGCTAGTAAGTATCTGAGGCCAGATTTGAACTCAAGTCTTCCTGACCCCAAGCCCTACCTATACTCTTCTCCCCTGGACCACCTAAATGCCCAATGTAAGTGAAAGCCAGAGTAAAAAGTTGGAATCTGAGGAATTTCAAAGATCTGAAGAATTTCAATGAGCAATCTTGTTCATAGACTACCATTGATTAGACAGAAAAACTGAGAACCTGGTCCCAGTCAAAGGTCCAAAATGCAGGTAAGTAACAAAGCTGATAATTTAAGATCAAATCCTCTGGCTTCAAATTCAGCAACTCTTTCCATGATGCTAGTACACAAAAGGCAATTTCCTCATAACAAAACATTTTAAAATAATAGAGATCTTTATGAATCACCAAAGAATAAAATAGGCATTATGATCCTAGTGATTGTTAAAATGTGCTCATTTTATAGTATTCTTATTCTTTGAAAACTTGTCAATCTATATAAAATAGGCTTCAATAAAACAGATAATCTATGACTCAGAATTGGGAAGTTGGAAAGGGCTCCAGTCATCATCCAATTCAACCCTCTTATTTTACAGATAAGTGCAAGGTCAAATAACTGGTAAATGACAGAGCCAAAAATTTTCAGAATCCCCAGATAGGGCCATTTCTGCTATCTACATACTTCCTCTATTACAGCAGAATATCCTATCTCCTGACTATTGCAGATAATTAATATTTTACTGTAAACCTGCAAACCTTTGAAAATGATAGGAGATAGTTTTATTCAGTGGTATATTGGTAAATTTTAACAACAAATTTTCCAAAAAGTGAATACATAACACGCTTTTAAGTTCAAGATGCATTTATTAACATTTTCTTTATTTCTTTTAGTTTATACAAATAACAACAGGAGAAAACAAGGTCAAATTTATATTGCATGTGGATTTCTGAGGTGTAAAAACTCACATCAAATATTAATAATTGGCTCTGATGTCCCTAGAGTTAGCCCAAATCTCCTGACTTCAAGTCTAGCACCTTCTCTCCGCACCACCTTGACTCCAATGACCATCATTTCATCCATATCCAACATCTAACTGGTGTAAATTCTGCATTTCTGAGCTACTGCTATTACTGCTCTTTTGATGTATTCAACTTGCTCAAATTGCATTTCTTCAATCTGATTACTGTACCATAGAAAATATTTCCATATTGGTTTAGTAAAGCACATTATCTACAAGCATATTAGGGGGAAAAAACAACCCTCCTTTATAGACAAGGTACCATGTTCAAAAGTGATGGCTATCAGATGGTTTCCATGGTGTTGAGCAAAAAAACCCAGATATTATATTCTCAAAATACAAAGATCTGAAATGTTCTTGTTTTGTTGTTATTTGAGATTGCAATCCAGTGAAGGGAACTTTGGGTTAGTCAATTATGAGAGTGCCATCATCGCTATTTTGCAATAATCCTATATGGTAATATATGTGAAATATAAACTTTGGGTAAATGAAAACTTACCTTCATCATCTTCTATTGCCTTGTAAAAAGGCAACAATAACCCTTTTAGCATTGATATTTTAAATAAATTATATTATATAATTTATATGTGTATATAATATAATATACATATAATATAATATAATATATGGCTATATATTATATAATAAACTTAAATATTTAGAAAATAGAATGGGAGTATATTTTTATTTTCTGGAGATCTGACTTCATAGAAGACATTAGATATACAATTGTTTCTTTCTGATCTGAGCCACTCAAAGTTTCCTCATACCTTTACCCATTAGTAGCTGAGACACATTGGAATAGCATGCTTTGTGTAGTCTTACCTAAATATGACAAAATTATCTAGACTCAGTCATGAATTGTACAGAATATGTAGTATGTCCCCAAATGATGTGGAGGTTGGGGAGGTTACAAGAAATCATGGACACTCTACATGTATTAAATATATTCATGTTTACCAGGGATAACTCTCATTTCTACTTGCAAAAGTTAAAGGAGTATAAAGATATAGTACCTCCAGGCACTGTCATGCCAAAGATCCCTCAGTTGTAGATCATTAAGTATTTTATGCATTCAACTTTACCATTTTCAAAAGTATTTTATTCCTTTCCCTCTTCTTTGCTTTTTTTTAAACACTTACCTTTTGTCTAAATATAGGTATTAAGTATCTATTAATTCCAAGGTAGAAGAGAGGTGAGAGCTAGACAATTGTGTTTATGTGATTTGCCCAAAGTCACAGAGCTATGAAGTACCTGGGGTCACATTTGAACGCAGAACCTCTTATCTCTTGGCCTGACTCTTTATCCATTCAGACACTAGATGAGCTCTGTTCCCCAGGTCATTAATATATTCACCTTCATATTTCCCACAACATTTTGTCTAATTTTTCTAGCTAATGTTCTTTCCATGCAATATAGCTTATAATGGCTTTCAGAGATACTCTCTTAAACAACTACAAGATTATAAGCTCCTTAAAGGTAGGACCGACCTCTGATTCAGACTTTGTATTTCCCCATGATAGAAGGCACTTTACATAGAAGATGCCTGGAAAATATTTTCTTTTGTTGTGTTTGGCTAGTTGTGGGGTGAGGATAGTTGGTTGGCTCAGTGAAAAAAGAGTGAGACCTAGAGAGAGGAAGTCTCAGAAGGTAAGAGTTTTTAAAAAGAAGGGACAGGGGTTTGGATAATAGCTTTAAAAGACAGCCATGAGTAGTCTGTTTGAATAATGTATCTTGGAGGGCAGAGAGAAGATGACAGCTTAGTAGCAGCAAAAGCTGAAACTGCTCTGACTATACTTCCATACCAATCTTTAAAAAACACTTCAAAAAGACAGGAATCCAACTCTGACAGCAAGAGAGAGTCAGGGGTTTTTCTGCTAAACACAACTTAAAAGGTTATCAAAAGGAGTCAATTTTCACCACATAAGGAACTGGAAGCAAAATTGCACCCAGAGGAGTACTGACTGACCATCTTGCCACCTACTGAACTAGGTTCTGCAACTCAGAGTAAACCAACTTTGAAATGCCAGGACAGAGGCTATACTAACAAAAGAGAACCTCAGACCCACCCCTTGAAGTCCCAGGCCCTGGCACCAGTCCACAGTGAGGTCCAGAAATCCATCTGCCTGGGCCCTTTCAAGCCTGCTCTGCTATAGTGAGGACTTAGTCCCAAGGAAAATTAGCTCACTACACCTGATCCTGCCCAGCAGAGGAGAGACACAATTGTTAAGCAGTTTGCAAAATTCCTAGTTCAGAAAAAGGGTAGAAAATGAGCAAACAACAGAAAAATCATTAACCATCAAAAATTTCTACAAGGAAAAAGAACAAAGAGTAGAACCAATAAAGGATGGTGAGATCTAAGAAACTACAAGCAAAGTTTCAAAAGAAAAAAAAATCAGAAATTTGTCTCATGCTCTGTAAGAACATAAAAAGGAATTCAAGGTTCCGCGTTAAGATGGCGGCAGAGTAAGAAGTAGCTCTTAACCTCTCCTGACTGAAACACACAAAACTCCTCAAGGGGACATAAAAACAAGTCCAGACAAACGGAGGAACCCCCACAACAGGGCACAGTGTGGAAGGTACGTGGAATCGAGGCATTTCCATGCTATAAAAGGGTGAAACAGCCCTCACGAAATCGCGGGCTGAGTAACCACCCCACCCCCATCCCCTCCACACACAACACCTGTAGCTCCGAAGCCAGCTAAAAAGAAATAGAGCAAGTTTGGGGCACCCATCGAGTCATTGGCAGCTCCGGGGCTTGTTCATGAGAGCAGCAAGACTTAGGACCCCATTAAACCAAAAAACGCAGTCGAAATCTGAA
>NC_058135.1:85807799-86000491 GCF_016433145.1 Gracilinanus agilis
AGTTGTAATTGAATCAGTTGCCCAGGCAGTCAAAGAAAAGATAAAAATCAATGCACAACCATAAAAGAACAATGATGTAATTTATAACTAAAGAAATCTCAACTTGTTCTACTCTAAAGATAAAAAAAACCATTAAAATTCGGAAATCTTTCAGGGAAAACATATTAACCCTGATTTTAGCAATTTGAATAAAAACTTTGTTATATAAATCAACTAGGGAGACTTGAAACCACTTCCTTGAAACTACTTATATCAGCAACAAACTTCTTGCAAAAAGGGGATACAGGCAAACCAAGGATGACAACAATATAAAATATGAAAATATTTTTTAATCTTTCAGAGAAGAAGAGTGACACTATTAATGTTATTGACAAATAAATAAATATTTTTATTTAAATTTTATTTTCTATCTTATTACATATTATATTTTGTATAATAAAATATTATATGTATATTTATATATATAATATATAATGAATTTAGATCAGGAATTTGGAGTACAGCTTCAATAAGTTCACCTTAAAATTGACTTCATTCTTTTTCATATTAAATGAATTACATTTTTTTTCATATAACAGTTATCAAATTGTCAAACTTGGTCTACTCTATTTGTGGTTAGTATTAAAAAAAGTAAGATTTAAGTAAATTATTCAGTCAAATAGAGGTAGTTGTAAAATTCTTTCCTATGATCTTTGAGGATATTTTCTACAGATTCTATAATACTGATTTTCTTACTGCAAAACAGATGGCTTCATTTCTTTTGTAATGTTGAACTTCCTGAATCTCTTTCATTGATGTTAAAACATTTTCTTTTGTCCTGATTTTCTTCACAAGTTTGAAAATAGCAGTTTGACTTGAGGCAATCCATAGAAGCACTCCAAAGAAGGCTGAGAATTATCTTTGTATCATCATGATGGACTTGCTGTCTAAACAAAGCTCAGCAGCTTATGTTGGCTATATACTGTTAGAAATCAAATATTCATGTTAATATTTTCTGAGATGCTTAAACCATTTTTAGAAAAAAAAAGTTGAGAAATTATCAAAAACTGAGTTTTCAAATGAATTCTCACTTCTTTCATTGAAAAGCATGTAAAATATCAAATTAATTTTAACCTCTTTCTTAAAGCATAATTCTATATCCTGAAATCCTAGGAGTAGAATGATGTGCTTTAATGAAGATTTTAAGTATATCTTAAATGGTACACTCAAGAGGAAAATGACTATTGGTACCAGAAATTAGTTTTTTGCTTCAAGTGTACAAAAATATGGACAAAATGAACTTGTTATGACATATCAGTTCTGGATAGAGCTATACCTTTAAATTTTATTTTCTTCTAAAACTGGATTACACAGTGAAGTTGGAGTGAGAAACTCTAGAATTTAAAACCACACTTAGATGCTTAACTAGCTGGCCAAGTCATGGAACCTCAATTCCCTCAACTACAAAATGGGGATAATAGCACCTATGACCCAAAATTGTTGTGGATATAATATGTGCTAGCACAGTGCCTGGCACATAATAGATGTTTAATAAATTCTTGTTTCTTTCCTTCCACATGCTCCACAGCCCCCATGTATTATGACAGAATTCATTGAACTCTAGCAAATATGAGAGGAAAGTGCACGAATTCTTGCTAAAAAACTTGAAAATGAAAGGCATTGTTAATTAATATAATGTGCAAAGGTGGTAGGCGTCATATGTTATCAATGATGATCACTAAGTTCTCTTTAACTATTTGCACAGAATGTACTGTGTATGAGTTTTGTTGATAAATGTCTGCTATAACAATACAAATTAAAAAAATGAACCGAAGACTTTTCAGTTCTTTTCTACTTACTCTACACCTGAGAATCACAAGGATTGAAACTGGACACACACACACACACACACACACACACACACACACACACACACACAACTAGAAAGACATATGAAATGATGCAAAGTGAAATGAGCAGAACCAAAAAAGCAATATACACAGTAGCAGCAATAAAGTACAATGATCAACTGTGAATGAGTTAACTATTATTAGTAATGAAAGGATCTAGGACAAATCCAAGAAATTCACAACAAAAATGGCTATCCATCATCACAGAAGGAAGTGATAGAGTTTAAATACAGATTGAAGCATACCCATTCTTCAATTTATTTCCTCCATGAATTTTTCTCCATTGTAAACAATATGTGTCTTGTTTCACTGCATAATGAACATGGAAATATATGTATAATAAATATACAACTTACATTACCATTGCAACATGGATTGTAAAATGTCAGAAAGCTATAATTAAAACTTGTATTGGAAAAAATAACTGGAGCACATAGCGGGATACTTTTTATAACCTCCCCAGGAACAATGCTACTGTTGATTTGATTATTAATCTATGCCCAAGAGGTAGAAGATAGAATGAGATGGAGTAAAAGCAGGGTATGAGGGCAAAAGACTAATCCTTGGTCTTGGAGGTTAAGGAAGGGTCCCCTGGGATCTTGGAATCTAGAGAATTAAGTAGAGGTGAGACTTATTTGAGCTATCCTTCAATAGTCAGATCAGCACTGTCCCATGTGGAGGAAATTATCTCTTGAAAGATAGAAGATGATAAGGAAAGGAGTAATTCTTCAGAGTGAGTTTTGTCTTATACGAGTGGCCAGAATGAAGATTGAGAGATGGAAAGTAGATAATAAGTACTTTCCTCTGACTAATGGCCAGATATTAGGAGGGATCTAGTCATGGGGTAGGGGACTGGGGAGGGAATAGCAACATACTTCCTACGTTCTCAGAAAAAAAGCCAGTTTTTAATGGAATTTTATGATTTAAAAAATTGCCACTTTGTGGTGTTTCCATGATCCAAAGCAATATAATCCACTAAAGTACACACCAACAGACACACACACACACACACACACACACACACACACACACATACACATACCATAAAGAAATTTTGACCTGCAACAAGGTTCTCTCAATATCTATTTCCATTCAGCATTCTACTAATTTCCATAAGCCCAAAGTCAATAACCATAGATCTATAAGTAGTTAGTCAGTAGAAATTATTGAATGTTAAGCATGAACAAGGCGTCTTATAAAAGAATTGACTCTTGACTATTAAGAACATCCATATGTTATTTAACAGGTTGCTTTTCCTTTAGACATAATAAGTCAAACAAGTGCAAAGATTTTCAGTTGAATTAAACTTGTTTACTATGGCAAAATGCAGTGGAAGCTAACTAATAATATAATGAGATCAATATACACAATTTGTTTGTCTAATTCTCAGTGTTGCTTCTTCCTTTCTGAAAGTATCACTACCTTTTAATTCTATGATATGATACTCCTCATGTTGTTTGTTTTCAACAAATCTTTATCATTTTACAAAATGTCTATATACTCTCAATATCCAGCAAAATGTATTCTTATATAAACATATACTAACATAAGTAAAATATTTTTGCTGCAAAGAATCTTATAATCTAGAAGGAGACATGCAAATAATTTCCCCAAGAGGGTTATGATCCTAGATTTATATATTGACAATGGAGATAATAATCAGTTCTGGATTATGAAAGAGGGTCAAAAAATGTTTTACGGAAAAGGTGACATTTTACATCAGTATCATTGGATATAAAGAATTTCAACATAAGGAGATGGAAAATGAAAGTTATTCCAAGAGAAAAATTAATGTAACTAACCTAGTAGAGGAGAGGTGAAGAACTTGTTTTTCTGTAATATTTCTCCAATGACTGGTAGGAGACTCATTATGGAAATCCTAGAAAACAAATCAAGAAATATAGACTTTATTTAAGTGTCTATATCCCACATTAAAAATAAAAGTATTACATATTTGAGCAAAGAGATGAGTTGTGAATTTGAATGACTAACCTGCTTTCTTTTCTTCCTCAAAATACAAGAGTAATGATTAAAATTTTATATTATTAACTCCAAATTGATTGGGGTTAAGTGTACAAAGAATAAAAATGAGAAACACATGTTGTATTGTGCTATAAGAAATTATGAATTGATGGATTTCTTTAAGAACTGGAAAGAACTTCATGAACTGATGTGGAATGAAATAAGCAGAACCAGGAGATCATTATATGCAGAAACTGTAATATTGTGGTATGATCAAAGGTAATTGACTTTGCTACTAATAGCAATGCAATGATCCAGGACAATTCTGTAGGACTTATGAGAAAGAATACTATCCACACCTAGAAAAAGAACTGTGGGAGTAGAAATGCAGAAGAAAAGATATGATTTATCACTTGTTTACATGGGTATGTGATTTGGGGCTTGGGGTTTAAAGAATTATTCTTTTACAAAAATGAATAATATGGAAATGGGTTTGAGTGATTATATATACTTACATATAAGTAACATATGTGTTATATGTAACACATATGTATGCACAACCCCATGGAATTACTTGTCAATTCTGGGAAGGGGGAGGGATGAAGGCAGGGAGAAAACATGAATAATAGAATCACGGAAAAAATTTAAATAGAAAAAATGTAAAAGAAAAAAAGAAATTAAAAAAGAAAGAAACACAAGTTGTTGATGTGAACTTGATAAAAATATACTACCCACTAATAATATGAAACAAAATTTTTTACTTGCAGGGTTATGAAGAACTAGATAAATGTCATCATTTGGTAGATCATAAAATTAGTATACTATTTTTCAAAGGAATCTGGAATTATCATCAGAGGTAACAAAAATAACTATAGACTTTGACCTAATAATTCCATCACTGAGAAAACTTCACTTAGCGTTTTATTTGATAACAAACAAGAAATCCATCTGTTCAAGTATTTTATAATAACGTTTCTTATTATTGCAAAACAAACAAACAAAAACTACAAGCAAAGAGAATGCCCTAATATTGATCAATGGCTAAATAATGTGAAAAAAATTTTGTTTCATATTATTAGTGGATAGTACATACTCTGAAAAGTATGAGAATTAATGATTATGTAAAGACATTTAGCAGGTAATGCAGAATGAAAAGTGCAAAGCCAGAAAACTACAAGAAACTGAGAAAAACATGAAATTTTAATGAATGAAAAGTAAAGTTGATGCAGAATGATAGATAATGAATGAAAGCACATAATAGTTTATGGTATTTCATTTAATTCATTCATCAAGATATTTAAAAAGTTGCAAAAAGTTTCCATTTTGTATTGATAATGAATTTAATAAATAATTTTAAAAAGTAGTTTGAATGTGATAAAAGGAAAGAGGTACAACCAAAATTTGAAAAGCAAAATGGTCAAGAATAATTTTGTCATGTAGACACGCATGCTTGAAAGCAAAGAAAAGTGATTGAAGAGTGAGAGATGATATATTTAAGGGTTAAGTAACAGATATTTAAGTAACAAGTCAGGAAATGGAATGGAACACACAAGTAGCGAGATGAGTCTTAGTAGGGAGGAAATTAAAGAAGTTCCTTTTAGTCAGTGAGCAAATAATAAATAACTAAACTCCATCTATGTGTCTGTCTCTGCCTTAAGGGTTAGGAATACAAAGAAAGACTAAGGATAGTACCTACTCTCAAGTTACTCATAGTCTAACTGGGGAGTCAACATGCAACAACTTGTACAAACTCTTTATAGGATAAATTAGAAAGAATCAACAGGGAGAAGGCACTAGCACTAAACTAATTCAAGGAAGTCTTCCTCTAGACGATGGGTTTTTAGGTGGGAATCGAAGGAACCTAGGGACATCAAAGCAAACATGCTGGGCATAAGGAGGACTACTGATGGCAATGCCTGCAATCTGGAAGCATTGAGTGGTTTGATCCAGGAACAATGAGGAGATCAGTGTAGCTGCATCACCAAGTTAAGAGGGAGAGGGAGGTAATCAATTTCAAAGACAAACCTTGATTCCAGGGAATGAATAAAAATATACACTACGTATCTCATAAAGAGAGGTAATGGTCTCAAGACGTAGGAAAATGCATATTTTGACATAATATTTGTAGAAAGCTTTTTAAAAACAATGCATATTTATTAAAAGCGTTTTGTTTTTCATCCTTTATCTTTCTTTCTCCCTTACTGCTGCTTGCTTTGTCTCTGTCTGTCTCTGTCTGTCTGTCTGTCTGTCTCTCTCTCTTTCTCCCAATGGGGGAAGGAGGCAGAAGAAAGAAAAATAAATGTTTAAGTGATGAGAATTTTCAAATTCTAAGAGAAAAAAAAGTTTAGATTTCAGTACTCTGGCAAACCCTCTGCTTCAACCAAACATATCTACTTATTTTAGAATATGTCATTTTCATTCCATACTTGTCCCATGGCCTTCTATGCACCCAACTCTGTATCAATCTTTGAATTCATTCAATTATTCCTATTTTGCTACCTTCCTTGACTGACTCTCTCTCTCTCTCTCTCTCTGTCTGTCTCTCTCTCTCTCTCTCTCTCTCTCTGTCTCTGTCTCTCTCTCTCTCTCTCTCTCTCTCTCTCTCTCTCTCTCTCTCTCCTCTTTCTTTTTTCCTTCTCCTATGAATTCAGATTTTACTATACTAAGGAAGATCTTAGTTCAAATTTAGTCTTAGATACTTACTAGCTGTGCTACCCTGGGTAATTTGTACAACCTCTCTTAAAGATCCTCATCTTTTAAATGGAGATAATAATGGCATGTTTTCTAGAGCTATAGTTAAGAAATGAGAAAAAATACTTGTAAAATGCTTAGCATGGTGCTTGGCATATAGTAAAAGTGATAAAATTCAGTGATGATCATGGATGCATGTTTTCATACTCATATTGTAATATATATTTACATATGCACAGAAAGAGACATGTATTATGTATTTATCAGTTTCCTGAGAGACAAAATAAACAATGTTTTACTTATTTCCTAAATTAAAGGAATTGTGGCTATAGTAGTAGAAATATTAATTTAATAGTTGTTTACTGTTTTTACATTGAGGTTAGAGATATTATAATGCTCTGAGAAATCACATTAAAATAATTTTTGATCTACACCAAACAGCCAAGGCTCTCTCACCTACAAGCCAATTTCATGAATAAGGAACATTCTCAGTTGTCCCTGTTGATTCATTTCAGTATTTAGGATTTAGTGGAATGCAGAAATAAATCCCTCTATTAATCAAGAGAATCTGTCCCAATGACATAATTCTTTGTCAGCAACTTCATAACCAAAGGAAGAAATGATGTAGAAAGCTTAGGCATGCATTCCAAAATGTCAGTAGAGAAATTTTCTCTACTAAAAACAAAATCATTGAATACTGTCTCAAATAATGTCAAAAATGTCATTAGTTATGAAATATATATTTTGGAGTCTGCTATATCCTTTATATAATATGACTTATAATCACACAAGACAGCACATATCTTATCCAGTTCTTTTGTGACAAAGACAATCTGTTGTTATCACCTGCCAAAATATTTTCACTCTGAAGTTGTCACTTCCATTCCATATTCAAAATTAATTAAATTTTTATTAGCCACCTAATATATGCAAAATGCAAAGATTCAATAATAAAAAATAATTTAAGCTTACAACACCTCTAACTTTACAAAGTATTTTCTTCAACCTAGTGAGTGAGGTAAAGAAGATATTGTGATCATTTTAAAGATAAGTGAAATTGGGTTAAAATCATTGTTACTTCCCAAAGAAAATGTGGATTTCAGTATCAGAACAAGGACTTCTCATCATGGAATTTATAGCTAGAAAAGACTTTACAAATAAGGAAGCTGAGCTTTAGTCATTTCTCAAGATCATCATAAGTAGTAAATAGCATATTCAGGAATGAAGTTCAGAATCACTGCTTCTAGATACAGTTCTCCTGTTCTTTCTCTCTTTTCCAACCTCTGTCTCTCCCTCTTTCTTTCTGCTTCTATATCTCTGTCTCTTTATCTTATCATACTTCTGTCCCTTTCCATCTCCCTTTTCTCCTTTCCTTTGTATCTTGCTGTTTGACTAATGCATTTTTTTCCAATTACATCTATCACTACTCCCTATCATCCATGCCTTTTCTCTGCAATAATATCTTGCTTTAAAAACAGTTAAACAAAAATAGTTGATGACCTTAAATAATACATTATGTTTCATTCTATCCCTAGAATACATGTAAAATAGCACTTCTCTGTAAAGATAAAAGAAGGAAGAGTATGCAGGCTTTCCTGATGTGGAATATTCAGTAACAACATTGGTCAATGCCATTTACCAGACTTCAGTTGTCTTTTAGCATTTTCTTCATTTACCTTATTTTGACCATTGTGTCTATTGTTTTCCTGGACTGGCATATTATATCAACTTGTATGTGTCATAATTTTATTATTTCCTCATGCCAATTATTCCATATGGAGCAATGATATCCTCTTTCATTCAACATTATAATGCTATAATTTGTTGTCATTCCTCAATGACACTTTTTTCCTATCACAAAAAATGATGGTATGATTAACCTCTACTTTTTTTTAATAATTCATCTCTTTGTGATCTATACGCCCCAAATTAAGATACTTGGGATAAGAGCATGTACATTTTAGTTCCCTTCTCAAATAACTCTATATTATTTCCCAGAACAGTTGGACTAATTCTCTGGTCTAGCAATAATGCATTAATGTATGTCTATTATTCCAAAGTCATTCGAATAGTAAGCATAAGGTAAAATAACCAATATTTTGCCTATGAAGTGAAAATTAGAATTTTTTTCCTTTACATTAGTGAAATGGGGCAATTATTAAATATATTTGTTGATTATGTTTTCTTCTTTTGAAGACTATGTGGATTTATGACAGGATGATTCATGAAAGTTTACATCTTAAAGTCAGTGACCTCAAACACATGAAAAGAGTAAAAAGTGAATTAAATTATGTAGAAGAACTAAAATAAATTCCCTCAAAGTAATTTGTACCTAATTCTCTTTAAAGGAAGGTTCATTTATTTGCTCCCCACCTAAATGTCCTACCTACTTTACAACAATTTCTAGTCCTCAGGTAAGTGTCTTATTGGAAGCAACTCCCATAGTTCTAGAAATCAAAGAGGGTTTGGAGTAAGAGTAGCTGGTTGGTCCATCCTAAAAGGCCTTCTTCAAACTCCAAACTTCAACCTTCTCTCTCTCTCTCTCTCTGTCTCTCTGTCTCTCTGTCTCTCTCTGTCTGTCTCTCTTTTTCTCTCTCTCTCTCCTCTCTCTTTCGTTTTCTCTCTTTGATATTGACTCATTTTGCATAGAGTGTGAATCATGTGCTCTCTCACTCTCTCTCCACCTCATTATATTCCCACCTTCTAAATCATTCTATATTCTTCAAAGGGAAGTTTCTACAGTTGTGTAGAATAAGAGCAGTTGGAAGTGATCATGTAATAAATTAGCAGAATATTTTGGTAGCAATTCAATCAGAATTTTCCATATTCCAAAAAGTAAAAGTCCAGAGATAAGAGGGGACTATGAAGGGAAATAGGAAGAAGAACAAAGAATGAAGAAATAAGTAAATTAAGATAAATACAAAACATAATGAAGATTTGTTATAGCAAAAGGGAATTGCAGGATAAAACTGAAAAAAAAAGAAGCATATCAGTCACCATTCAAGAGGAAGAGCCAAAAGAATGACTAAAAGGAAACCTTATTTAAAACCAATGGGAATAGAGAAACACAGGAAGCTTTTCTAATAAAATCAAGAATGAATAATAGTGACCACAATTATGTAGTATAGTGCTACAAATACCAGTTAAAGCAGTGATAAGACACAGAAATAGACAAAGATAGGGATTCATATAAGGTAAACGTTTGTATATTATATAATATTGTTTATTTGTATATACAAGCACATATGTATGTATACATATATATGCATATATATTCAAAGGATAAAATGATTTTCTTTTGGAAACACAGAAAGTCAATGAAAAAGTAGTTGATATAATAGCTTTAGCAAATAGCGGTACTGTTTTTATATGATTAACTTTTCTACTTTTTAGAAACAAAAGGAGAAATATATAATGGAAAAATTGCTTTGAAAAGTATTCTAATTTGTTATAAATATAAGTTAACTTATCAAGCTAGATACTGAGTATATGTAAAATACAAATAATTACAAAAATAGAGTCTTGAATAATTTGAGAACTAATCATTGTTCATGCTCATTCTATAGCAAAATAAAATAAATTAATTCATTTACAGATTTAGTTTATAGTTCTGTTTTACAGAGCTAACCTAAAGTTTGATGTAAAATAGAAATATAAATAAGATTTAATCTTATCTAGCTCCCAGACTTATTAGGAAATGTTTCAGTGTTGCTCTAATATAGATAATGATGGCTCTTGATTTTGATTTAAGCTTTGGCTCATTTTTTTAATGTAATGGTAGTTTTTATGCTTTTATTTAACATACATACTGAATTTTGTCAAAACTTTTCTATCTTTGATATAATTATATAGCTTTTGTTATTTTTGTTACTTATAGAATGAATCATGTTAATCCCCCCTGCCACTCAATGTTAAAGCATCCTTGTAACTAAGATATGAATTCAACTTAGTCACACTAACAATTTTGTTTATTAATTTCTGTAGTCTTGACACTAGAAAAAGTAATTTTAACATTTAACATTATCATCCATTAGTTATATTGGTCTAGGATTATCTTTTTTGTGCTTTATTCTTCCTTGTTTTGTATATTAGGATTCTATTTGTTCAGTAAAGGGAAACAAACATCGTATTTTATGTTCTGTTATTTAAAACAATCTGAATGATATATAAATAAGTCTTAAAATATTGATTTGTCCCCAGTCTCGAAATGCTTACTCTATTCCATACTATCTTGAACAGTGAGTGGGCAGCTAATGAGCACACATTCTATTCTATCTATTCAGAAAATATCTAACCAATATTGGACCACTAATCCTGGTCATTCTTTGGATTTTGTCCCTATCTCACCATCAACACTAGTCAATTTACCATCTACATTGGTATCGTCTACCAGGCCTTCTCTTATACCCATCCAACCTGATTTTCATCCCTGAATAAGTAAAGTAGATGAAGTAATATTGGTATACCACCACTGGCTCTATAAAGGTCAGGCCAAGTAATTGCCCTGTGGATTAGGTCATAATCTGTGATTTCACAAATATTCCATTCCTTGGTCATCACTCAAATATATGTGTTTTTCTCCTTCATTTAATATAAAGTATTTAGGACCAGGCACTATCTTATTTATTTATTTGCATCTCTAGTACTCATTATGTGAGCTTGGCACATAATAAGTATTTAATACATTTTTCATTCCTTCCATTCTTCATTCATCCATCTATACTAGAATATTTGGGAAAAAGAAAGGAAAGAAATTGATTCATGTATATATATATATATGTACATACATATATACATATGTGTATATATATATATTGCTCATTTTCATCTTCTGAGATTGGATTACTTGGGATTTAAATTTTCTGGATTTTTAAATATTGATATTTTATATTTTTTGTAGTTAACTTTTTTCTTTTAAAATCTTCGTACTTTCTAGGATATAACTAGACCAAAAAAGATGCTTGTAATCTTCTTTATTTCCTCTATTCATTTGAATTCCCCACACATTCATTTTCTGTTTATTTTGACCATCTGATTTTCTTTTCTCTTTTATGATCAAAGTAGCTAATGGCTTATTGATTTTGTTGTTCTTTGAAAAAGTAACTGTTTTTCAAGTCTTTTTTTCCAATGTGTCTTTTTGCCTCCTGACTTTCTTTTTCTTTTTTTTCTTCTTTATAGCATTTGGAATTTGTTAATATTATAGTTTTTATTGTATTATCAATTCATTAAGTATCTATTCTTTTATTATATACAGTTTCAAAAATATAAATATTTCTCTGAGGGCTACTGGAACTATTTTCCATAAATATTGATATGTTGGCTCAATGTTTTTCATTCTTTTAAAATATTTATAATGTTTATGATTCATTTCTAGACTCACTCATAATTTCAGAGGACTATTATTACATATCTTTTATCCATATTTCCTTTGTTAATTACTATATTTGTTGTTTTATGTATGAAAAAGTTACAATTAATATTTTGAATTGAGGTTTCCAGAATGCTCTTCCTTCTTTGGAAAGAATCATCCCTCATTCTCCCCTGCTGTAGCCAAGTACTCAGTAATCTCCCCTCTCTCACATTATTTCTCTGGAGGAAATACAGAAACAGTTTCTACTCAGGAGCCTAGGTTAAAAAAAAAAAAGATTGTGTTTTCATATACTAGTTACCCTCCCATCCTCATCTGTTTACTCAAAATAGCCTTATTTGGAGGTCCATTCTGATAAAAGGTTTCTCTTATTAAGTAATATTGGGTTTATATCTAAAAATTATTCATTCAATTATTACCTTCATTTATTCAACTTTGTTGGCCTTTATTTTTCCACATATGTTCTCACTTTATGATCTAAATGTGACTCAAATAATATGAAAAAAATCATTAAAAGACTTTCCTAGTTCAAAGTATATGCACGCTTCAATTTTTTATTGCTTTTGTTTGAATATTTTACATGCCACATGCCCCATTAACCCCTCATTGGTTTATTTGAAATGAAGTCTAAAAATTATCCTTCTTGCTGAAAATATATATTTGGGACTCATTATTAAGTTCAATTTTATCCCATATAGCACCTTAATGGACAAAGCAAATGCCTTTGTTTATCAGAATTAAAACAATCAGTTTTTTCTTTGATATTTAACAAGTTAATAGTCATATAAGTTCAACTGCTTTTCCAAATTATTGGAAGGATTTATTCCTGACTAAATGTGTTATAGGTTATTTAATGATTAAGTATTGAGGCTTGACCAAATTTTGAGTTGAATTACATTTGGAGATTTTATTGGTCTCTTGTTGATTCTTTTAATTTGGTCTTAGCTTCTACTTCCAAATTTAAAGTTAATTCTGTTATATGACTTCTAAAGTCTTGTTTTTAGAAATTTCATACTTTTATTTATGTCTGAAAAATTTGTGATTTGTTGTATTATTTCCAGGCATTTTATTATTTTGTTTTATTTTTATTAGCTTTGAAGAATTTATGTGCTTTCCCAATATTGTCTTTTGTGGGTTAATTAATTTTTCCTCCACCTTGACATTTTATTCCAAATTCTTCTTTTTTCTATCTTTTTCCTAAAAATTCTATTTCCTTATGTGCCTTTTTGCATTATAATTTAGAAGCGTCTTTTTGCATCCTAATTTCTATACATAGTTCTTTATTTTGATTCTTTTAATGTTCACTTGAATTATTTTGTAGATTCTCATAGTCATGCCATTATATTTCTGGGTGTCTCATAATAATTGTTCTGTTCCTCAAACTTCAGCTTCCTTATAGTTGTTGTCTCCTCTGTATATTAATATAAAGCTCCTTGAGAGCAAGGAATCCCTTTTTTATTTTTATTTATTTTTTTATTCCCAGTATTTAACACAATGCCTGGCACATGGTGAGTTCTTTTTTTTTTTTTAAACCCTTGTACTTCGGTGTATTGTCTCATAGGTGGAAGAGTGGTAAGGGTGGGCAATGGGGGTCAAGTGGCTTGCCCAGGGTCACATAGCCGGGAAGTGGCTGAGGCCGGGTTTGAACCCAGGACCTCCTGTCTCTAGGCCTGACTCTCACTCCACTGAGCCACCCAGCTGCCCCCAGGTGAGTTCTTAATAATAATTTATTTCCTTCCAGCAGCATTTTCCCTTTTTATCAATTTTTGTTTTGGTTAATTGTTTTTTTTTTCATATATTATCATTCAGTCATTATATTTGATTATTTTCTTGAGTATTGATCTACTTTTGCATTTGAAATTTTAAAAAATCTTTCTATGGGCTTTCTTTGATGATTTTCCTGTGATTTGTTTCTTTTCCTCACCCATCCTTCACTCCTTTTGCTTTGTTTTAATTCTTTTAGCATATTCCTTTATATTTTGAGATTACTAAGAATAGTTAGGCTTGGGTAAAACCTATTGATTATTTTCCCAAAATTTAACCTATCTTCTCTTTCAGTTAATATGGAATTGACCCAAATATACCAGACACCTCCCCTTTTTAAGCCAATTATTTTCAGTATCAGTAACATAACAAGATCAATCATTCCAAGGGGAAATTGAGAAAGCATGACAGACAATCTGACAGCCATATGGACTTTGGGATGCAAGATCCAGAGTACAGATGAAAGCAAGATACAGAAAGAAGAACCTGGAACAGATATGATGTAAAATACTATTACTAGAAAAAATATTTTGTTTTTTTATCTCTGAAATTACACTGGAAACACTGCAGGAAGTTGTTTTTTTGTTGCTTTTACATTTCATTTGATACATTTGAGTTTTCAAATAATAAGAAAATTCTGGTTATAGATGTTACATCTATTGACCATATTGTTATTGTTCAGTTGCTTTTAGTCTTATCTTATTATGTTGCCTCATTTAAGATTTTTCTTGCAGAGATATTGAAGTGGTTTACCAATTCCTTTTCTAACTCTTTTTACCAATGAAGAAACTGAAGCAAAGAGGTTTAGGTGACTTGAAAGAGTAACACAGTAAATGTCTAAGGCAGTATTCAAATTCAGGAAGATGAGTCTTCCCAATTCCAGGTTTGGCATTCCACCTATCCACTATACCACCTATCTCTTCCAATTAACTCTCTTGTCAGGACTCCAAATCCAATTCTTTTTCCTTTGTACCACAGGCATCTTCACTCTTAGAACAATGCCTTTTTTTAAACATGTATTAATATTTATTTTTTAGAAGTTAACATGGTTACATAATTCATGATCTTACTTTCCCCTTCACCCCCCAAGCACCCTCCACCATGGCTGATGCGTATTTCCACTGGTTTTAACATGTGTCATTGATCAAGATCTATTTCCAAATTGTTGATAGTTGCATTGCTATGGTAGTTTGGAGTCTACATCCCCAATCATGTCCGCCTCAACCCATGTGTTCAAGTAGTTGTTTTTCTTCTGTTTCCACTCCTGTAGTTCTTCCTCCAAATGTGGGTAGGGTTCTTTTCCATAATTCCCTCAGAATTGTCCTGGGTCATTGCATTGCTGCTAGTACAGAAGTCCATTACATTCGATTTTACCACTGTGCATTGGTCTCTGTGTACAGTGTTCTTCTGGCTCTGCTCCTTTCACTCTGCATCAATTCCTGGAGGTCTTTCCAGTTCACATGGAATTCCTCCAGTTTATTATTCCATTGACCACAATAGTATTCCATCACCAGCATATACCACAATTTGTTCAGCCATTCCCCAATTGAGGGACATACCCTCATTTTCCAGTTTTTTGCCACCACAAAAAGCTCAGCTATAAATATTTTCGTACAAGTCTGTTTATCTATGTTCCCTTTTGGGGTAAAAACCAAACAATAGTATGGCTGGATAAAAAGGGCAGGCATTCTTTTATAGCCCTTTGACCATGGTTCCAAATTGCCAGCCAGAATGGATGGATCAGTTCACAACTCCACCAGCAATGCATTAATGTCCCAATTTTGCCACATCTCCTCCAACATTCATTACTCTCCCCTTCTTTCATTTTAGCCAATCTGCTAGGTGTGAGGTGATACCTCAGAGTTGTTTTGATTTGCATTTCTCTAATTATTAGAGATTTAGAACACTTTCTCATGTGCTTATTGATACTTTTGATTTCTTTACCTGAAAATTGCCTATTCATGTCACTTACCCATTGAAAAATTGGAGAATGGATTGATTTTTTTATACAATTGGTTTAACTCCTTGTATGTTTGAGTAATTAGACCCCTGTTTGAGTTTTTTGTTATAAAGATTTTTTTTCCCAATTTGTTGTTTCCCTTCTGATTTTGCCTACATTGTTTTTGTTGGTACAAAAGCATTTTAGTTTGATACAATCAAAATCATTTATTTTACATTTTGTAATTTTCTCTAATTATTGCTTGGTTTTAAAATTTTTCTCAGAGATCCAACAAGTAAACTATTCTTTTTTCACTTAACTTATTTATAGTTTCCCTCTTTATATTCAAGTCATTCACCCATTCTGGATTTATCTTGGTGTAGGGTGTGAGACATTGATCTAAACCTAATCTCTCCTAATTGTTTTCCAAATTTCCCAAAAGTTTTTGTCAAATAGTGGATTTTTGTCCCAAAATTTGGGCTCTTTTGGTTTATCATACACTGTCTTGCTGATGTCACTGATCCTCCCTTCTGTCTCTTAGCCAGTACCATACCATTTTGATGACTGCTGCTTTACAGTACAGATTAATATCTGGTACTACTAGGTCCCCTACCTTCACATTTTTTTTCATTATTTCCCTTGATATTCTTGATCTTTTGTTAATTCCATATGAACTTTGTTATAGTTTTTCCTAATTCAGTAAAAAAGGTTTTTTAGTAGTTTGATAGGTATGGCACTAAATAAGTGAATTAATTTGGGTAGAATGGAAATTTTTATTATGTTAGCTCGTCCTACCCATGAGCAATCAGTGTTTTTCCAATTGTTTAGATCTACTTTTAATTGTTTAGAAAGTGTTTTGAAGTTGTTTTCATATAATTCCTGTGTTTGTTTTGGTAGATAGATTCCTAAGTATTTTATATTTTCTAGGGTGATTTTAAATGGTGTTTCTCTTTCTACCTCTTGCTGCTCTAATGTGTTGGAAATATATAAAATGCTGATGATTTATGTGCATTTATTTTGTATCCTGTAACTTTGCTAAAGTTGTTGAATATTCCTACAAGCTTCTTAGTTTATTCTCTAGGATTTTTTAAGTAGACCATCATATCATCTGCAAAGAGTGATAGCTCCTCCTTGCCTATTTTGATACCTTCAATTTCTTTTCCTTCTCTAATTGCTACTGCTAGTGTTTATAGTACTATGTTGAATAATAGAGGCAATAATGGGCATCCTTGTTTCACTCCTGACCTTATTGGGAAGGTTTCTAATTTACCCCATTGCATATGATGCTTGTTGATGGTTTTAGGAATATACTGTTTATTAATTTTAGGAAAGGTCCTTCTATTCCTATACTTTTCAGAGTTTTCAACAGGAATGGATGCTGTATTTTGTCAAAGGTTTTTTCAGCATCTATTGAGATAATTATGTGATTTTTCTTTGTTAGATTATTGATATGGTCCATTATGTGAATGGCTTTCCTGATGTTGAACCATCCTTGTATTCCTGGTATAAATCCCACCTGATCATGGTGGATGATCTTCTTGATCACTTGCTGGAGTCTCTTTGCTAGTATTCGATTTAAGACTTTTGCATCTATGTTCATTAGGGAGATTCTCTGTTTTTGATCTACCTGGCTTTGGAATCAGTACCATATTTGTGTCATAAAAAGAATTTGGTAGGACTCCTTCTTTGCTTATTATATCAAATAATTTGTATATTATTGGGATTAGTTGCTCTTTGAATGTCTGATAGAATTCACTTGTGAATCCATCAGGCCCTGGAGATTTTTGCTTAGGGAGTTCTTTAATGGCTTGTTCAATTTCTATTTCTGATATAGGATTTATTTAGGTATTCTATTTCTTCTGCTGTTAATCTAGGCAATTTGTATTTTTGTAAACATTCATCCATATCTCTTATATTGCTATATTTATTGCCATATAATTGGGCAAAATAGTTTTTAATGATTGCCTTAATTTCCCCTTCATTAGAGGTGAGGTATCCCCTTTCATCATTGTTACTGTCATTTTGGTTTTCTTCTTTCCTTTTTATTAGATTGAGCAGTACTTTGTCTATTTTATCTGTTTTTTCAAAATACCAGCTTCTAGTCTTATTTATTAATTCAATAGTTCTTTTACTTTCAATTTTATTAATTTCTCCCTTGATTTATAGTATTTCTAATTTATTTTTCATCTAGGGATTTTTAATTTGCTCTCTTTCTAATTTTTTAAGTTGCATGCCTAATTCATTAATCTCTGCCCTTCCTAATTTGTTAATATATGCACTCAAGGATATAAATTTCCCCCTGAGTACTCCTTTGGCTGCATCCCACAGAGTTTGGTAGGACATTTCATCATTGTCATTCTCTTCACTGAAATTGCAGATTTTTTCTATGATTTCTTCTGTGACTAGCTGGTTTTGGAGAATCATATTATTTAATTTCCAATTAGTTTTTGATTTGCCTGTCTGGGTGCCCTTACTAATTATTATTTTTATTGCATTATGATCTGAGAAGGTTACATTTATTATTTCTTCTCTTTTGCATTTGTTTGCAATATTTCTATGCCCTATTACATGGTCAGTCTTTGTGAATGTACCATGTGCAGCTGAAAAGAAGGTTTATTCCTTTTTGTTCCTATTTATTTTTCTCCATATATATTAAATCTATTTTTTCTAGGAATTCATTCATCTCTCTTACCTCTTTCTTATTTATTTTTTGGTTTGATTTATCTAGATCTGAAAGAGGAATATTTAGATCTCCTACTAGTATGGTTTTACTATCTATTTCCTTCTTGAGATCTGCCAATTTCTCCTTTATGAATCTGGTTGCTATACCATACATATTGAGCAATGTTATTTCCTCATTGTCTATACTGCCTTTAATCAGGATTTAATGACCTTCCCTGTCTTTTTTAATCATATCTAATTTTACTTTGGCTTTATCAGAAATCATAATTGATACTCCTGCCTCCTTTTTCTCATTTGATGCCCAAAGGATTTTGCTCAAGCCCTTTACCTTAAACCTGCGTATATCTACCTGCCTCATATGTGTTTCTTGTAGAAAACATATGGTAGGATTTTGTTTTCTAATCCACTCTATTTGCTCCCTTTTTGTTGGAGAGTTCATCCCATTCACATTCAGAGTTACAATTATCAGTTGTATATTCCCCAACATTTTGGTATCCTCTCCTAGTTCTACCCCTTCTTCATACACTATTTCCTTTTAAACCATTGGTTTGCTTTATGCCAGTAACTCTTGTCCCCTCCCTTGATTTACTTCTGTTTCTACGCCTTCCCTTATTATTCCCCTGTTTTATTTTTAAGGTGTATACATTTCCCTCCCTCTTCTCCTCCCCTCCCTTTTTTGTCCTCTCCACTAACCTGCTCTCCTTGGTTTATCCCTTATGACTTTCTCAGTAGGGTTAGATAGAGTTTTATATCCCAATGGATAAAGCTACTCTTCCCTCTCATGGTTAATTACACTGAGAGTAAGGTTTAAATATTACCTCTTAATGCTCTCTTCCTCTCCTTCTAATGATAATCTTCATTCCTTCACCTTCCCATGCCCTCTTTGTGTGTAATAAAATATCCTATTTTCTTATTCATTCAAGTTTCTCTTGGTCTCCTCTAGTATTCACCCCTCTTTTGCACCCCATATCATCTTAGATCATTTAGTATTTTAACCTCTCCCTATGAATAATTCTTCTAATTAATATAATAGTGAATACTATAATAGTGAATAGAGTTCCTTAAAGAGAATTTTACATAACATTTCTCCACATAGGAATACCAATAATTAGATCATATTGAAGCACTTAAAGAGGCAAATTTAAAAAAATACAAGTTTTCTTTCTTTCTCCTCTGTTTCTTATTTATCTTTTCATGTTTCTCTTGATTCTTGTGGTTGGATATCGAACTTTCTATTTAGTCCTTGTCTTTTCTGTGCAAATACTTGGAAATCTTCTATCTTGTTAAATGTCCAAACTTTCCCCTGGAAGTATATAGTTAGTTTTGATGGGTAGGTGATCCTTATTTGTAGACCCAGTTCTCTTGCCTTTCTGAATATCATATTCCATCCTTGAGGTCTTTTGGTGTGGAGGCTGCCAGATCCTGTATGATACTGATTGTTGCTCCTTGATATCTGAATTGTCTCTTTCTGGCTTCTTGTTAAATTTTTTTTCTTTTACTTGGAAGCTCTTGAATTTGGCTATTATATTCCTGGGGGTTGTCTTTTCTGGGTCCAGTGTAGAGGGTTATATATAGATCCTTTCAAAGTCTATATTGTCCTCTTGTAGAACTTCTGGGCAATTTTGATGAATAATTTCTTTTAGAATGGAGTCCAAATTTCTATTAATTTCTGCTTGGTGATTCTCAGATTGTCTCTTCTAGACCTGTTTTCTTAATCTGTCACTTTCTCATTGAGATATTTCATGTTTCCTTCTATTTTATCAGTCTTTTGACTTTGTTTTATTTGTTCTTGCTGTCTTGAGAGATAATTAGATTCTAATTGATCAATTCTAGCCTTTAGGGACTGGTTTTCGGCTATCTTATGGTTTTTCTTTTCAATCTGGTCATTTCTGGTCTTCAGTTGACTTGCCTCACTTTCCAATTGTGAAATTCTGCCTTTTAAACTGCTATTTTCTTCACAGATTTTGGTTTCCAATTTGCTTAGCATTTCATTTGATTTGGGGGCATCTTTCTCCAATTGGGAGTTTCTGTCTTCTAACCTGTTAATTTCCTTTTGAGCTATTTCTCACTTCTCTCGCCAAATCTCTTCCATCTTTCTTATCATCTCAGATTTGAACTCTTCAATAGCTGGTGTCCCATTTTCATTATTTTGGGAAGATTTAGATATGATTACTTGTTTGTTCTCGTCTGCTGTTTGCTCTGTTGTCTGGATTTTATCTGTGTAAAAGTTGTTGAGTGTTATAGATTTCTTCTTGATGATCTTTCTCTTGGGGTTCTTGTCTCTGGCTTGCCATTGTTATTCCTGTGCCCTCTCAGGTTGCTCCTCACACTCAGGGTCTGTCTGCACTCTTTAGGCTCCTGAGGTCTTAGGTCTAGTTGTTCTCCAGCACAAGCCTCCTGGTGGTCCCCTTGCTTGTTCCTCTGCCTGAGGCTCCTTTAACAGTCTCAGGGCACTGCTTCCACAGTTGTATACCCCTCTTCCTGGGTCCCCACTCAAGGTCCACATCTGAGCTCAGGATCAGAGTCCTTGCCTGCTCTTAGGATCCGTGTCTGAGCTTGTGTCCGTGCCCGCACTAGTGCCTGAGTTCAGAGTCTGTGTTCAAAGTCCACTAGTTCTTTAGCCTCTTTGGGTCTTAAGTCTTGCTGCTCTCCTCAGCAGGCCCTGGTGACCCCAGGTAGCTGCCAAGGACTTAATCCATGCCCCAAGCTTGCTCTAGCTCTTGTGCGCTGGCTTTGGCACTGTAGGTGGTGTGGGGTGGGGGAGGGGATTGCTCAGCTCACGTTTTAGTGAGAGCTCTTTCACCCCTTTATAGCATGGAAATGCCCTGATTCCACGTACCTCCAATCCTGCGCCTTGTTGTGGGTTCCCTTTGTTCCTCTGCATTTGTTTTTATGTCTTCTCGAGGGTTCCTAAATGTTTTGGTTAGGAGAGGTTAAACAGCTGCTTTTTACTCTGCTTCCATCTTAACCAGGAAGTCCCTATAACTCAAAACAATGACTTTTGACTACAAATTCATCATGGAATGACTTCAAACTTCAAAGAGAATGCAATATCTAAATGTCCTGTGATCTTCTACACAATGTAAGATAAATTAACAAAAAAATCAAATAAATATTTCATACACATATGTATATATAAAAACTCTATTCATTTTAATTTAAAAGTTATGTAATATGTGTACATATTTATGTAATATGTGTACATATTTAATTATATAAACATTTATATGCATAAAATATGTATGTATGCATACATACATAGTATAAAACAAGTCTCTAAATATGTTCAACATTAATAAAGCTTTGACTATGGAGAGGACAGAAAATTTCAGAATCGTATATGACCATCAAAATCCCAAATGAAGGAATCCTTGTTCAATTGCAAGTAAAGATTTTATTTCAGATTTATGACTTAATATATTCTTCTTCTCTTCCAGGAGGTAAATATGAGTCCTTCTTTGAATCTTTTATATCAGAATGATGAATGCCACCATCATGTCTGGTTTCTTAATCCCATGCTCTCATAATAGCTAATAACTCCATGTGATGTGATGGAGAATTCAATCCTGAAGTGATTATGAACCCATAGTGGCCTAAGTCTCCCTTTAAATGATTTTTTTCTTTCTAGAAATCTGAGGTTCTGATCTAGTAATTAAGTTAGGTCATCATGTAACAAAGTACCTATCTTCAGTGCATCACAAATTAACCTAAAAGGAATAAGTTTTTGAAAGGAGGTTAATGTAAGAATAATCAATTGTTCGGCATTTCTCTGCCCATCAGAAATATGTAATTGAAGACATTGTACCCTATGTTACTCAATTGTCCTTCTGTAAACACCCGTACAATCAATATCTCCTTCAATTTAGTTATAAGGAAAATCATCGTCCCTCCAAATATATAAGGCATTTTTCTGGTCAGGAAATTAGAACTCTATAATCCAATGGATTTTTACTTTTGCCTGTCATCAGTAACTTATTATAGAGAAATGGTTGCATCTACTTCCTTAACTTGTTTGGCATGCTCTCATAACAGCCCTGACCTAGAATTGTTCATTTTTAAATTTTAAAACAAGCATCAAATTCTTTTGCAAATAGAATATTAATTCTAAATAAATTATAGTATTTCTAATTGAGAGGCATGAATCACAAAGGCATGGGTGCCAAAACATTAAATGCATTGTGTGTCCAGGTATGTGTGTGAGAGAAACAAAAAGAGGCAGAAAGGGAAAGAGAGGAAAAGGGAGAGAGGCAGAGAGAGACAAAGACAAACACAAACACACACACACAAAGAGACACAGGCAGGCAGGCAGAGAGTGAAACTTAAAATGTGAGCTTAAAAAATTAAAGAAATAGCTATGACCTGGCCAAGATAGGAACAAAGCAAGAGCCTTATACCCAGACATACACACTTAGCATCTATCTGTTCATCTCATGGTCAGACTGGTAAGAGCCTCCACTCCAAGACTGGCCACTTTTCCACTCGGCCCCAAGTGAATGTATACATTTATACAGCAACAAGTAGGTCATAAGATCATTGGATTATAAATCAGGACCTGGAAGAGACCTCAGAAATCATCTAGATCAACCTTCTTAAATGTACAAATGATCTAAATGTTCACAGGTTTTTTTCAAATTGTTTATATGTCATGAATTATAGTTCCTTTATCATTTGGAATGTCATTCTATAGACATCATCCCCTTTATTAATGTCATTTCTGAAAGCTACTATAAAGAATTTCACCAACACAGGAATACAAGTATATCAATAAGGTCTATAGTCAAAACACTGAAATGTAGTTGAATATGAAGCCTACTGGTTGATTCGATCCTCCCTCCTCACACTCCTGAAATGTGGAGGGGATCATATTGATGCTGAGTTTAGCGCAAATGCCAGTTTAGCTTTAGTATTACTGAAATATGTAACTCTTGAATTCTAGATCTGCCCTTCTTTTCCTCCACAGTAGAAATGGCTGCAAGTATGCACCTATCATCCTTGTCAATCATGCCATGGATTTTTCATGTTTATACATAGTACTCTGAAATGTAATATCCAGAGAATTTATTAATGAAGAAAATTATTGCATAGGTATGGGAAAGTCATAGAATAAGTCTCAGAGGAGATGTTTGGTGCTATCTAGTTCAACATTTACATTTTATAGATGAGGAAAGTAGGATCTCTAAAGAATTGGCTTACTTTAGGTATCATTGGTATCAATTGGCTAAGCTAGGATTTAAAGTTTAGATACTTAGGCTCCAAATTAATTACTATATTATAAAAATAAGACACCCAGGATTTCTCTCAGTTCTTAACCCATGGTCTATGGCCTTCCAAGGAGTCTATGGAATAGACTTAAGCAAATTTATAAATTTGAATGAGAAGAAATTATATTTTTACTAGCCTATACCTGAAATTTAGCACCTTCCATCAATTATGAATGTTGATAACAAAACATTATTCAGTGGTCCATTGTCTATTAAAGGGGCACAAGATACAAAAAAAGAAAAAAAAAGGTTAAGAACCACAGCTCTAAAGTTACCTTCTATATTTGATGGGAGATTTTCTCCCTCTATATTCCAGTAGAAGGTGAAATGTTATATGATTAGATGAAAATTTTGTTAAAATTCTTGCTGCTAGGTTTTGAATTCCATGACCTTTTCCCTAGGAAGTATATCTTGATATATTTTTTAAAACAAAAGAGTAATTCATCATATTTTCCAACTTTGCTCCTGTAGGAAAATGCAGACTCAGTGTATAGGCTAATCCTTTGGGCAGTAGAGGTCCATGTAACCACTAAAGTGTATGTGTATGAGCAGGGGATAGCAGAAAAAGGGAATACAGTAGAGCAGTCAAAGTCAAACAGAGCTTTACATCATGCTCCCTCTCAGTCAAAAGAATGACCTTCATCTGTTTCAGTTATGTATTGTATTTAAACCTAAACTTTAGAAAAAAGGTCCTTTAAAACATAGAATCTGGGGAAAGGTGTGTATATGTTTTAATCTCCTCTCCTGAAAATCACAAGATAAAAGTCAAATAAATATTAAAATGTTCTTTCCAAAAGAAATGTATGCCTTTTCCCAGAGGACAGATTTCAAATTTACGTTTTTATAGATTTCCTTTTTGCTCTTAAATCCTACATGATCTGGGAAGGGTAGAGGGGTCTGTGTAGTGTGATATTTCTTATCACTTATTGAAAAAAAAGGAACTGGTTAAAAAGAAAATCACCTCCAGGAAGATCTTAGGCCCAGTAATGATTACTTGTAAACTAGCTCTAAGGCATTCCCATTATCATAATAAATTACATAATCATTATGTAATTATGTATAATTATCATATCATGTAACTATAATTATATCTAAATGAACATCTCCTAAGCAACCACAATATGCTAGGGGCTCTACACACACACAAATGGATTTTCTTTTGGCATGGTCCCTTCTCTAAATCTAACTCTGCTATTGCTAGTCCCCAGCCTCTCTCTCTCTCTCTCTCTCTCTCTCTCTCTCTCTCTCTCTCTCTCTCTCTCTCTCTCTCTCTCTCTCTCTCTGTCTCTCTGTCTCTCTGTCTCTCTCTCTGTCTTTCTCTTTCTCTCTCTCTTTCTCCCTCTCTCTCTCTTTCTGTTAATAATCAAAAAACTTTATTCAACAGGTTTATTACAAAATTCCTTATAATATTCTTCACTTCTTAGAGAAAGTCTGCTCTGTCTTCAAATCTATTAAAATATCATGGCTTCGCTCACTATCACTTCATACAAATCTCTCTGAAGCTTTCTTTTTCTTCATTTTTGACAGAACAATATTGCATTTCATGCTTATAATATTTTTTTCAGTCATTCCTCAATTGATGAACACCCCTTGTTTCTATTTTTTCTTTTGCTATGACTAAAAGAGTTGTTATAAATATTTTGGAACATACAAGAACTTTCCCTCTTTTTTATATCTTTGATATCTAGGCCTAGGATCAAAAGGCAAACATAATTTAATTACTTTGAGGATGTTGCTTTACAGATTGAACAATTTAGAATGACTTAAGAACACTGACCAACTAAATAATTAGCAATGATTCCAGGGAACTAATAAAAAACACTACTCATTTCCTGGCAAAGAGAAGATGAGCTAGTATGTAGTATAAGAAACATAATTTTGAATGTAACCAATATGGAACATATTTGTTTTGTTTCACTACATTTATATGATATAAGGTTTCTTTCTATTTTTTATGGTGTTAACTTAGAAAAAACGCAGAACTATTAAATAGTCATAAAACCACTCTTTAATCAAGGGAAAGGGGGATGAGGGCTACTTGGCCTCTTATGCAGAGCTGCGCCTTGTGCAGAGTCTAAGAAATGAACACTGCTTCGCTCTGCTCCCTGATCCCCCTGGGAATGACACCATGCTAGATGAGGACTCCCAGGAACAAAGGAAATTGGGGAACTTATATACCATTTGGGAAGATTCAGGGGCTGGGAGAGATGATTGACATTATACAGGCAGGATAAAATCAAGCTTGGGAAAGGAATCATAGCTAGAGGCTAGGGTGTAAGGGAAGGGGCTGCTTACACAAATGGATACTAAAGGATGGTCCCTGCCTAGGTGTGTCCTCCTGGGTAAGGGTCTCAGATACAATGGGGAAGACTACCCAAGACAAAAGGGTATTTAGCATTTACCCTGGGGTCCATTATTCAGTCTGCAACTGCTAGCCCTTTAGGGTGGAGTCTCACCAGAACAGGGAACAAGCACAAGCTTTGGGGGTCTCCAACCTACAAGCTATTTCTAAAACTTGGGGTTTATCATATCTCACTAAGCCACAAGTTTGGGGTCTCTAGATTCCATGTCGACAATGGAATAAAAGTCTATATTTCCTTCCTTCCTTCCTTTCTCTTACTCACTCTTCTTTCTTCCTATCTCTTCTCTGTTTTTCTTTCTCTTGGAGTCTCTGTGTCTCTCTGTCTCTGTCTCTCTCTTCAGTAGGTGGGGGCATGTGGGAGAGAAAAACAAATGTTTGACAACTGAAAAAACATTAAAAACCCACTTGTTTCTAAGATGATGGTCTTTTACAATACAGAAGAAAACAGCCTCATCATAGCAAGGGCTTATGTTCTTGATTGGGAAGAGAAGAACCCTCTGGGACTTCCATTTCTAGCAGCCAAGATGACAGAATTAACAACATTCTGAGATCATCCAAATTCACCTCCAAATAACTGCAAAAGAAAAAAAAAGTCCTCAAAACAAAATTTAGAGTGACAGAACCAAGATAAGTTTACAATATAGCATGGTGTTAGACAAAAGAAAATGTAAAAGGGTAGCAGGAAGGACTGTCTCACTGAGATAAGGGAAGAGTGAAGTGCAAACAGCAGCATGAGGAGCAACCTTATGTAAACACATACTCAGGAGCTTGAGAAGTAATCCTATGCAAGTATACCCAAGAGAACACTCAGTAGAAAGAACAGTCATGCACTCCCAACACTAGAGGGAGCTGGCAGCTAAGAAATGGAATTGAGCTAAAACCACCATATGTAGCAGCTGGGGGGACCCAAGGACAGTACGGCTATCACCAAAATGAAGAGCTGAGACTCAATATATAGGAAAAATCATGAAAAAAAAAAAAAAAAAAAAGCTGCTCCTCTACCACAAGTTAAAGACAACAAAATGGCCTTACTCTGGAAAGCTATTTCAGCAAAAGGAAAGACCAAAATGCTCAGAAGAGATCAACAGTGCCAAAATGGAAATGTGTGTACCCTCAAAGAGAAAACATGAAAGGATGTTAGATTCAAAATGAACTCTGGGAAGAGCTTCAAAAGATAATAAAAATGAAATAATAAAATTTAGAAGAAAAATCAGAAAAGAAAATGATAGAAAAAGTCAACAGCTTAGAGCAAAAGCTCATTGAAGGAAAAAAATCCTATAAAAGGAAATACAAAATCTGAAGCAGGAAAATAACTTTAAAAAAAAAAAAGCACAAAGCCTCAAGGAAGAAAATTACTTCCAAAAATTAGAATTAGACAAATGGAAGCCAACAACTCTGTAAGATAGCAGAAAATAATTAAATAAATTCAAAGACTAAAAAAAGAAAATTGTAAATACCTCACTGGAAAAACAACTGGCCTGGAAAATAGATCCAGGAGAGATAACTTAAGAATCCTTATGATGCCTAAAAGCTGCGTTCAGAAAAAGAGCTTGGACATCAACTTGTAAGAAATCATCAGGGAAAATTTACATGATGCTTTTTAAGCAAGAAGGGGAAACAGAAATTAAAAGAATGAATTGATATCTGCCTAAAAGGGAATCCAAATTTATCAATCCAAGGACTCTTAGAGTCAAATTCAAGAACCCCCACTCCAAGGAGAAAATATAGCAAGCAGTCAGAAAAAAAAATCAAATTGTTGTGGAGTCATAGTCAGGATTACATAAGACCTAGCAATTTCTACAGTAAAGGATAAAAAGGCATGGAGTATGATATTCTGCAAGACAAAGGATATAGAAATAAACAAGAATCATCTACCCAAAAACTGAGCAATTTATTTCAGGTGAAGAAATATATATTTAATTAAGAGAGGATATCCAGGCATTCTTGATGAAATGAATAAAAATGAAAAGAAAACACAATGATCAAATTTGACACTCAAATTTAAAAGGTAAAATGAAAAGAAAAACCTCAAGGAACTCAATGCAGTTTATTTAATTGCATTATTACATAAGGTGATAACTAAAATGCTTAGGATATCCATGATAGAAGATACTTAAGGTAATTAAGGAAACAAAGGGTTAAACTGATTGAATTGCTACATAAAGTATTACCTAATATATTTTAAGATATCTGTGATACTTGAAGTATCTGAGGTACCAAAATTACTTAGGATACCTAGAGCATGAAAAATACTTAAGAACTATCACTTTTAGGACAGTGAATAGAAACATACATGGAGATCAGGGAGTAAGTTGAATATGATGTGATGATATCCAGAAAAATAAAATACAAAACAAAGTAAAACAAAATCAAGAGATAAGAAAGAGGAATACTCTAGGAAAAGAGAAAAGGAGAGAAATTTGAGGAGAAATTACCTCAAATGAATTGGTGTGAAAGAATCAATACAATGGAGAGGATGATAGAGGGTAGTGGACAATGCTTGATTACTTTCATCATAATTGGTGCAAAGTGAGAATAATATCCACATGCAATTAATTATAGATTTCTATCTTCCCTTACAGAAAAGAGAAAAGAGGAAGACAAAAAAGAGATGGTAAACTCAGGGAGATGGTAGTCAGAAACAAAAGTATTTTTGAACAGGGAAAGGCTGAAAGGGGAGAAAGAGAGGATTAACCTAGGGGAAATAAGAGGGAGGGAAATGTATAGTCATCATAGCTATGAATGAGAAAAGGATGAAATAGCCTAGGAAATGGAAGAGGTGCAAAGTGGTTTAAAATTCAGAATCCCATCATTTATCATCTACAAGAAAGAATAGTTAAAGCAGGGAAACACACACATAACAAAAGTAGAAGAATCTACTATGTTTCAGACAATGTTAAAAAAAAAAAACAACAACAGGTAGCAATTGTGAACTCAGACAAAGCAAAATAAAAGTTGATGTAATTAAAAAAGATAAGGAAGGAATTTCAGCAATGCAAACATCCAGGACAATTCTAAGGGACTCATGATGAAAGCCATTATCCACTATTATAGAATGAACTGATAAAGTCCGAATGCAGATCCAAGGATTTTGTTTTTCGCTTTATTTCCTCCATGAATTTTTTTCTCTATTGTAAACAATATGTACCTTTTTTTTACAACATGATGAACAAGGAAACATGTGTTGTATTTTAACAAAACCTATATCATATTACCTGCTATCTTGGGGAAGGGAAGGGACAGCAGGGAGGGAGAGAACATGTATTGCAAGATGTCAGACAACAATTATTAAAAATTGCACCAACATATAATCTGAAAAAAACCATAATAAAATAAAATAAAATAAAATCCTATTTGGAATTTCCATTGAGACTGCAGTGCAAAAACTTGGAGGCAAAAGTAGATAGAAATTCTAGGCCTTAAATAATCTACTTTGATGGGGAGATTCAAAGGATTTTAGATTAGGTTTTATGTAGAACTTTAATGATTAATTACAGTAGTTCATCTTTGAAAGCCAAAGGCCAAAAAAGTAATCCTTCCTTCTAAATGTAACTGAATTTTTTCAGTGTGGTGGGACTGGGGAGGGAGGATGGAGTTCTATGTAAGAACATGCTACCTTTGCATACTTTACTTGCTGTTGTAATATATTCAGCAGGAATAAAAATTGAACTTTCAACATTATCAGCCAGAAATCCTTTAAACCATTTCCAAAAGAAAGAGTGAGGAAGAGAATTGCCTTCTGACCTAAAATCAATTCAGAATTTCACCTAAATTGAAGAAGAAAAAAAGAATGAGTGAATTCTCAGACTAGTAAGCAGCAGAACACATTACTGACAAAGACAGTCCTTAGTAAATATTTAAAGAGCTGACCTTTGAGGAAATTGGAGGAAAAAAAAAGATGTATTATTTTCACAGTATCAGGGACAAAAAAAGTGATAGGAGGAAAAATGATGTTGTGTCTGCAGTAATAGACATGAAAGAATTTTGTATTTCTTTAGGAAGTTTATCTGACAAGGGCAGAAACTTGAGAGGTATTTTTTCTACTTCATCATGCAGTCATAAATAAAAACTGATAGAATAAAATTATTCGTGCTTATTTTAATGATCTTTGTCCAGCCATTTCTTTCATTCTTTCTTTATTTCATCTTTCTTTCATCTTAATTCTTGCTGACATAAGCTAGTTATCCCATTTCTGTGCCTCTCTCTGGTGTGGATGTCACCCTGAGTTCTTGAAAACCAAGTTAGTATAATGCAAGTTTAGGTCAATTCTAGAAAGTCTCCTACCAGCATCCCCCAGCCCCCAATAAAAATCAAGTATGTTTCTGGTAATAGATTAAATCTCCTTCCTGAGTGCCAGCCTTGATTAAAGGTTCATTACAAGCAGACTGACCAGCTGATGATGAATGATCTAGGCATGATAAACTTTGAAACAAAAATAAAAGAAAGTTCATAGACCTGTGTTGCCCATTTCCACTTCTGAATTTATAATATGATTCTACTTTTACAGAAGCAGATGTGGCTCAATGGTCAAGAGCATAGAGCTTAATATGGCAGCAAAGGAAATTGATAAATGTTGGAAAGAATGTGGTAAAATTGGGACACTAATACACTACTGGTGGAGTTGTGAATTGGTCAGAAGTCCCCACAAACATGATTATGTCTGATTCAGTCAGAGAACAGAATTAGCCCAAAGCAAAGGCATCCACTGAAATGGAAAGATATAAACAGTAGCAGAAAACTTAATTCTCATCATCCTGGGACATACTCTCTTACAAATGTGCATTGTATCAAATGGAAGAGTAGAACAAAATATAAAAAGTTAAAATAAAAAAGGAGAGTAACACAAACAAGGACTGCATCTCCTGAAATTCCAAAATGAACCTCTCTCTTTAAATAAGATCTATTTTGCTGTCTTTTTCCCGTTTTTATATCTTTCCTTCTCAATCTTTTTCCCTTCTTTTATCTTCGTCTTTCCTTTGTATTTTAGATTAAATTAATATGGTTACTATACATGAATGAATTTTAGATGTCAGCATGAGAACTTAGCTGCATCATAGACTCTGCCAAAAGGAAAAGTACTTCCAATCATATGTTAAAAATCCAGTGATGTGTCCAGAACAATAATAACAATAATAGCAACCTCTTAAATAGCAGCCTCTTAAAACCTAACCTCTCATTTAGATCCTTATAATAGTTAAGTGAAGGCCAGTAGTGTTAATGCACTATGAGCACACTGGACTCTGTCAATGCTGAGTGGTGACATGAATAGAAAAATTAGATGATACAGGGTTGCAGGCTATCCCTACTTAAAATCATCATGGCAATGTTTGACACAAATCATAAAAGATCATATGGAATTGCCTTCATTTTCTGATACCATAAAATGGCAGACATCAGAAAAAAATCAAAACTACTAAAATCCCAACAGATAGGAATGCTTCAATGTAGATGAAGCTGATATCCAAAATAGGAGAATGATGTGCCCATATCAAATGAACTAAAAATATAATTATTTTGTTATATTTTCACACTCCATTATAGCACAGGAAACCATGGTATCATACTTCATTTCTAGTCATCGTCATCATAATTTATTTTTTTTTTTACTTTTGGTCAAAAATAGCTAAACCTCTAAGTTACACAACAGCAGATGCAGAGTTATCATGAAGCATAACATGAATGATACATTCATAAGAGTTAAAATACAAGTGAAAACAAGATTTACATAAATCAGAAGAAAAAGATGAAGAACTTAAAAGTTAATGAAAATGTACATTTAACACCTATTTGAGACTTGTTATCTGATAAAAAATGGATGGCAAAAATAAATCTGATACTATGAATTTACTTGATGAGGATATATACCTCAAGTGGTATTTCAAAAGATGCTCTTTGAGGTTGATGATGAGAAATCACCAAAACAAAATCAAAACAAACATTTACAACCAAAAAATAATTAATGTCATTATCTGCAATAATCATGCTCAATTAATGCATTCTCCCCAATATTTTATAAAGTTTGAAAACATTTCAAGACCTAAATGCATTAAGTGTTGTAGCTATTACCACAGTAAGGAACGTAAGAGGAAAGGCAGAACAACCTATGAATGCTCCTAAGTGCAAGTTTCAAATATTATCATTTTAGGAAAGGCTTGAGAAAAAAAGAACTAGAGAACAATATTAGAAAATTATTTCAATATCTCACATGAACATAACTGAAATACATGGACATCATATTGTTCATTTAAAAGCAGAAAAATACAGATTAGAAACTGAACAAAATATTTAGTAAAAATTCTTTTTATCTTTAATTAAAAAAATTAAAATGAAAGTCAAAAATTTAAAGTTATATAATTAGTTAAATGAGCATAAAACAAGTACTTACACAACAATCAAAAATGTAAATCAATAGAGGTTTTGGAAGCAAGGAAATTAAAAGTGATTTAAAAAAACTCATAAAACTTAGATTGTGAAAAACTTCTGTTATCTTAGTGGTTCCCAAACTGGCCTACTGCCCCCTTTCCAAAAAAAATATTACTTAGCCCCCTGGAAATTAATTTTTTTTAATTTTAATAGCAATTAATAGGAAAGATAAATGCACCTGTAGCCATCACTGTACCACTGGATCGCTGTAGCACCCACCAGGGGGCGGTGGTGCCCACTTTGGGAATCACTGATCTATATGTTTGAAAGAAATCAAAATGGATGATTTAAGAAAAAAGGTATAAACTAACAAATAGAATCTAGACTAAGTTGGATGGACAGGGAAAGTATGTGAGCACTGGGAATTATAGTCATTTTAGATAAAAGTATAAAAAAATTGATGTCAAGAGAAATAAATTGAAACTTTCTATCTGAACCTTAGGATTGTAGGATCTGAGGGCCTTTAGAGATATCCCTCCTCCTCATTTTACAAATGAATAAACAAAGGGCTGGAGAGATTAAGGTGTTACCCAATATCACAAAGGTAAATGATGAAATAATAGTGATTTGAATTTATTTTTTTTTCACCACAGGTCCAGTAATCTTTTCATTGTATGATACTATTGCCAATAAACTAAAGATGATATAAGTAATGAAAAAATAGTATCTATATATGTATTAAATAGCATGACAATTATATACTTATAAGTAAAGCCAATAAATAATTATATTTAGAGTAAAACAATGTCATTATTTTGAATATTCCACATTTCAAACCTGATAGAAAGAGAAAAAATAAAATAAGCTAAGAACATAAAAAGACATTTGAAATAGATGGTGCAAGGCCTCCATTTGATTAACAAATAATGATTACTGCATGGGAATCCTGAAGTAAATATATATTCAATCATAACACAGAACTTTGATCACAAAGAAGGTACACAGACACACATAATTTCTACCAAATTACCCTCCAAAAACTATTATGGAATGTTTTAAAATGAATTCTAGAGTAGCATAACCCACAAAAAAGATTATGGGGAAAAGCTTTTTAGCCCAAACAACTTAGAAGCATGTTGGCAAACTTATAGCATGTGTGCTGTAGGGTGTTGTTCCCTTCCTCCATCCATGTGCACCTGAGAGCATTTCTTACATCACCTGCTCTGTCCAGTAGCCCAATGGGATTGCTTCTTCCCTCATCTCCCTGGGGTGAGTTGAGGAGCTCACATGTGTTATGAGGGTTGCAGTTTGGGCATTTGGTCTCTAAAAGGTTCACCATCACTGACTTAGAAGGTCAATAGATCTAGGGCATCAGGGAGGAAGTGGAACACAAAGCAGCATGCCAAGGCAGGCTGCGTTACAGTAACATGTCTCAGGCAATGCTGAATCAGCAGCAAAGTTTTCCAGACCTCTCATCCACAGATGGTAAGGGTGTGAGGATTAGACAGCTTTTTACAGGGGTCCCTTTTCTGGCTCTGAGTGCAAGACTCTTGTTGCACTGCCCATATGCAGAATCAGGTTGTTGTTCTGGGGGATAGTCTCAGGGTGAGGAGGAGCATAATCTTTCAGGTGAAAAAATGGGTATTCAGTGAAATAGAGAAATTTCACATATTCCTGATGAAAAAACCAGCACTTAGTGGAATAGTTAACTCTCAAATACAGGACTGAAGAAAGAAAAATCAAAAGACATTCAATAAAGTTAAATAGTTTTCATACCTATACTGGGAGAGGATAATGGTAACTACTAAGAATTTTATAATTATTAAGACAGTTGGATATACAAAGACAAAGGGGAAGGGAGGTGAGCTGAATATGATCTGATGATATAAAAAAATAGACATGATAAAGGAATACATTGGGAGGAAGGGGAAAGAAGAAATAGAATGAGGTAAATTATCACACATAAAAGAGGCATGAAAGAGCATTCACAGTGGAGGAAGAGATGGGAAGGGATGCATGTGAAAAATATTCTCACAGAATAGACTTGGTGAGGGAAGAACATGCAAGATCAATTTGGATATAGATATCTATCTTACCCAACAGGAAAGTAGGAGGGGAAAGGAATAAGAAAAGTAATGTGGGAATGAGATAAAGGTGGGCAAATTGATAAGATGGAGGTCAGAAACTAAACAGAGGGAAATAGGATGGAGAGTAATATGCAGTAATCATAATCATGCAAATTTTTATAAGCATCCTCAATAAAGGTATCATTTCTTAAATACACAAAGTCAAATTTAAAAGTATACAAGTCATAACCCAGTTGTTAAATGGTCAAGGGATATGAACAGATAATTCTCAAAGTAATTAAAGCTCTCTATAGTCATGCAGAAAATACTCTAAATCAGTATTAGTTAGGGAAATACAAACTAAAACAACTCTGAGGTACCACACCACCGCTATCAGATTGGCTATTAAGACAGAAAAAATAAAAATAAAAAAGTATAAAAAAAAGAATAAATTTGAAACAATAGCTTTAATCAAGAAGCAAGATACAAAAGAAAACAGAAATCATTAGCATTATTGTATATTGGTAACAAAAATCCAGATGAAAATTGGAAGCAACATTCCATTTATTTTTTAAAAAGTATCTGGGGGTTAATTTTGTAAGACACACAAATTACTTAAAGAAAGATAAGTATAAAATAATTTTAACAGTAAAAAGGACTAAATAATTACTAATCCCTCTCTTCTACTTGATGTACTTCTAGGTTTACAACATTGTTCGCTCCTGGTTCTCTTACCTGTCTGACCAATCTTTCTTAGTCTCTTACTAGATCTTCATCCAAGTAAAGTGAAATAATTGTAATTGTCCCCTGAAAGCTCTGCTCTTCATGTTCTTCTCTCTTTTATGGATTCAATAGTCATCATGCTAATGATTCTCATATTTATTCATCTAGCTTGAGCCTCTTTCCTGATGTCTATTCTTACATCTCTGTTTATTCCACATCTCACTTCTAAAAATAAATGTTCCTTAGACATCTTAACATTTAAGAAACTAAATTATAATCTTTCCCCTTCCTAATTTTCTAATTTCTGTTGAGATCATTGTTTTCCCAGTGACCTAGGCATGTTGCTGTTTTTCTCAACATTTCATATTTACTCTCACCACAAAATCTGATCTCTTAATAAATCCTATTTTTATATGTTTGCAACATTTGTCATCTAAGCCCCCCCTTATTTCCTCTGACACTCCCACTAACCTTGTCCAAACCCTCATTGTCTCAAGCCTGTAATACCAGAATTACCTGCTTGTTGGTTTCCCTGCCTCAAGTCTTTCTTCATTCCCTTGTCTCCTTCACTCAACCATCAATGAAAGTGATTATCCTAGATCTCAGGTCTTAATATGGCAGCCTAATATTCAATAAACTTCAATAATTCCTCATCATCTTTAAGATCTAATATAAGATCTTCTAGTTAGCATTCAAAGATATTCATGTTTCCCCCTTCTACATTTCCAATCTTCCTATATGTTAGTCACCTCACACATCCAAAGAGGTTCAGTGATAGCAGCCTCCACTCATCCTACATCACCTAACTAGGGATGTTTTTATTGGCTATCTACTACCAGAATTGCTTCCCTCCTCATCCATGCTTAATGGTTTTCTTCAAGTCCCAGGTAAAAGCCCCATTTTCTACAAGAAGCTTTAATGATAGTACTTTCCTTCTGCTGACTATCTCCAATTTAGTGTGGATATTGTTTGTTTAAACATAATTATTTGTATGTTGACTCACTCATTAGACTGTGAGGTCCTATAGAGCAAGAACTGTTTTTGACATTTCTTTTTATGTCCAGTGTGTTTAAAACAGTGCCTGCAATAAAGTAACTTCTTAATAAATGTTTGGGGTCTGCCTGAACAAAATATGTCATGAAGTATGTGGCAATCTATGAATTATAATGGCACAATTTTGTGTTTACTAATCTATAGGATGACAATGTATTGGAAAATTTTCTTTTCTTTTCTCACTACATTTTAATCAGAAAAAATGTTCCAAGTATAGTAATTCCTAAACATTTTGGATGTTTTAGTAAATATACTGCTTTTGTTGCTGCTGTTTTGGTGAATGTATCATTAACTTCCTAATTATTTGAGACTATCTTTCAGAGAAAAATGTCAAATCCAGGAAAGATCAAAAGATATACTAGAACAATTATGTTAATTACCATGAAAGTAGGAATACAGACAAGTACAGGTACTGGAAATAGTTATCAACTGATGCTTTAAAAAAGAAAAAAGTCTTTAGACTACCATGGAATTGTAAGTTGAAGTCTGAAAGTCTAAATTCAGCATTTCACAAACTGAAAAAGGATGAAGACATCATTGTAATACTCTTTCTTCTTCCTCCATGGATCACTAAGATCTGATTTATCACAGCCACCACCTGACCTTATACTGGTGAAAAAGCTATATTTCTTACATTAATCCCACTTTCAGTTGGAGTTGCAACCATATCTCCTTAACCTTTAGCATTAAAGCTCTATCTTAACAGTCATTTCGAAATCCTTAAACATGAGCTCTAAATTCCCACATCTCTTGCTGCTAACAGAGAATGCAAAGCCTTATTCTCTGTCAGACTTATCTTTATGTTTATCTCTTGGTATAAAGTATTGACCTCCTGTCCAGTTTCCAAGTTTTTCATATTTGGAGCTCTTTTAAGGGAAAATGTGACATCTTTTACAAAACAGTGTCTGCACCTCAGTAGCAGAACTGTTCCACATAATTACAACTATTCATCTGAATCAATCTATTGTATTTATATAACAAATCAATAAGCCCAAGGAGTTGTGACTCCAGTCGTGCCATTCTATCCATGAAATAACTCTAATTAGTCAATCAGTCCATAAGAATATGTTAATTGTCTGCAGTTTCACAAGCACACTCACAGTTTCAGTCAAATCAAATGCAAAAATAAGACATTTCCCTTAAGGAGCAGATATTTTAATGAGTTTTGTTGTTCAGTTATTTTTCAGTTGTTTCTGATTCTTCATTTCCCCATTTGGGGTTTTCTTGGCAAGTTGAGTGGTTCATCATTTCTTTTTCTAGCTCATTTTAGAGATAAGAAAACTGAGACAAATAGGCTTGTGACTTGCTTGAGGTCAAATAGCTAATAAGTGTCTGAGTTCAAATTTGAACTCAGGAAGAAGAGACTTCTAACTTCAGAACAAACACACTATCTATTGTACCACCCAACTGCTTTCAATAAGGAGCTATAGCACATATGATCAAATGATGACCAAGAGTGGATTTTTGGTCCAAGTAGTCACAGGAATTATGAGTGGAGCCCTGTTGGTGGCAATCTATTATCATTGTCATTTCATAAACAGTGGTAGAATTGATTTGATATTTTTTCTCAGAACACAAAAGTAAGAGATGGAAAAGGAAGTAGAGGGTTGGGAGAAATAAGATGAACATTGATATTCCCTACTGTCCTCATAGAGAGCATCATGAGATGCGAAATGTGGTCTATCAGCTAGTTGTAGGGATTTGTGATGACTTTGCACTCACTCATACACCAATAAATGTACCTCAGATGCAGAAAGGGATAAAAAGCTAAGTGAATTAATTGGGGAAAGGATAAGGATAAAACCATGCTCTCAGAAAGGCTGAATTTTTATTATTTGTTAGATTATCTGCAAGACAATTTTAAGAGTAGTAAAAATTTTAAGGAACTGGCACTCAATTCCTCATGGTCAGTTAATGTAAATGTGATAAGTATGGTATGAAGGAGAATATTTTTCATAACTTGCCTGCAGTCATATTACCTAAACAATTGTCACTTTGCCACAAGACCATGGAATCAATATCTATTAAACACTCGATGAGACTGAGGGATTGAGATATTGTGCAGGGTTCAGTAAAGGTCTCCTATACACTCTCCTGGAGGAAAACATCTTGAATTCAATGTTCAACTGAAATGAATTATTCAATTTTTTTACAAAAAAATGGCACATCATATTAAAAAATTAGTGCAAGATGATACAACGATGCAGGACAATAGAATATGTCACAATTCAAAAAGTGACTCTTGTAATGTTATTTGGCTTTGCAATATGAAAAGCACAATGATTGACAGTTAGCAGTTTGGAACTGAGAATCAATCAAGCTTGCCATGAGCCAGCAAGGGCAAAAGTCAGTTACTGGGAAGACTATAAATAGCAGGATTTTGGACCAAAAGGAGTCTCAGTTTTGAGAAGAGATTTTGGTCGGGGGTCTTGGTTGGGATTTGGGTAGGTCAATTCAACTTAGGATACCAGGAACCAGCTCTGATCACAACCATACTCTCAAATCCTGTGTGACTCCATACTGTATATCCTAAGTACTCATCAAGAAGAAGCAGTATCAATCACCATAAACCTGATTCAGGTTAAAGCAACCTGGCTTTGCCAGTTTGAATTTGGCAGGCAAAGCCACAGCAACTATCTAACTTGAAACTCTGATTACCTTCAATTCTCGTAGCATGTGATCATCTATAGCAGTGATTCCCAAAGTGGACACTACAGCCCCCTGGTGCCTGCTGCAGTGATCCAGGAAGGCGGTGATGACCACAGGTGCATTTATCTTTCCTATTAATTGCTATTAAAATTTAAAAAAAATTAATTTCCATGGGGCTAAGGATTATTTTTTTTCTGGAAAGGGGGCAGTAGGCTAAAAAAGTTTGGGAACCACTGATCTATAGCTTAAACCAAGGATTTCCTTTACCCCTCTCTCCTACAATTCCCTCTTCCCTTCCCATAAGTTTGTTACTATTAAATCTTAAACTTTACTTAGGTGAATGTCATTCTTTACCTCAAGGATTAATAATATATCCTTGGGTAGTTGAAAAAGGAGAGATTATTCTAAACAAAGTTAAGTCACAGTGTTTATCCACATTTGGGGAGCCAGGATAAGCAGTCATAAGAGCTGTGTGATCTAAACCACAGCTTCCTCACTTAACACTTATCCTGGGACATTGTTATCTTGAAAATGGATGTATTACTTTCTTCAGAAATATTCCTGTGGGGTCCTTAGAGTTCACCACCACAACTTAGTGCTACACCTAGGGATTTCCACACTTACTCAGTTTCATATATTCATATCATCAGAGGAAGACTGAGCCTCCAATTATCCTATAACACTCTTTAAAGTAGAGTACTGGACTTGGAGTCAGGAAGAATTGAGTTTTAATCCTTCCTCTGACATTTACTAGTTGTGTGACTTTAGGCAAGTCATCTAGTCTCCTTAAGCATCAGTTCCACCATTTGTAAAGTGAAGAGGTTGAATTCAATAACTCAAATTTCCTTTCGAGGTCTTGGTCTATACTCATTCTTTATGAATATAGACCTATGAATATGATCCTATGAGTTTTCACTAAGGTACTATACTTAGGGGTTGTATTGGATATAAAGATTAAAATTCATAAAACACTAGGAAAGGAAAAGAAAAATCAGTATATAGTAATAAATAAGGAGCTGGTCTTTTTGATGAGAAGCCTTAGGTTCAAGTCCCATCCTAGATACTTACCAGATGGGTATCCTTAAGTTAAATCATTTAACCTTTCAGTTCCCAAGACAATTTTCTACATCTGCAAATAACAGAATAATTGTAGATCTGTACTACTAAAAATCCTCCACAACAGAGAAATCACCAGTTCAAACCAAACAAACAAGAAATAAGTAGGAGATAGGATATGTATATTGATAACTATGATAGGAAATTTAAAGTTGTATAAGTGGTTTGGGAGCACTGAGGACAGAAAGAGTATTTCTGGCTGGCAGACATCAGGGAAAGCTTTAACGAAAAGAAGTATTTGAAATATATAGATTTGATTCTGTGGACAATAGGAAACTGGAAGGTGAGATGACCAAATCAACTTTATGATGTATGAGTCTAAATTCTGTAAGGAATGTTGAGTATTAATCTAAACCAACTGAAGGCAATCCAAGGCATTTGTCAAATTATAGAATAAATGGGATTTATACCAGGAATGCAAGGATGGTTCAACATCAGGAAAACAATCCACATAATTGACCATATCAACAAGCAAACCAACAAAAACCACATGATTATCTCAATAGATGCTGAAAAAGCCTTTGACAAAATACAACAATACCCATCCCTACTAAAAACACTAGAAAGTATAGGAATAGAAGGTTCTTTCCTAAAAATAATAAACAGTATATATCTTAAACCATCAACAAGCATCATATGCAATGGGGATAAATTAGAAGCCTTTCTAATAAGATCAGGTGTGAAACAAGGATAACCATTATCACCTCTTTTATTTAACATTGTACTACACTAGCAGTAGCAATTAGAGAAGAAAAAGAAATTGAAGGCATTAAAATAGGCAAGGAGGAGACTAAGCTATCACTCTTTGCAGATGATATGATGATCTACTTAAAAAATCCTAGAGAATCAACTAAAAAGCTAGTAGAAATAATCAACAACTTTAGCAAAGTTGCAGGATACAAAATAAATGCACACAAATCATCAGCATTTCTATATATTTCCAACATATCATAGCCGCAAGAGGTAGAAAGAGGAACACCATTTAAAATTACCCTAGACAATATAAACTACTTAGGAATCTATCTACCAAAACAAATACAGGAATTATATGAACATAACTACAAAACACTTTCCAAAAAAGCAAAACTAGATCTAAACAATTGGAAAAACATTGAGTGCTCATGGGTAGGATGAGCTAACATAATAAAAATGACCATTCTACCCAAATTAATTTACTTATTTAGTGCCATACCTATCAAACTACCAAAAACCTTTTTCACTGAATTAGAAAAAAGTATAACAAAATTTATTTGGAAGAACAAAAGATCAAGAATATCAAGGGAAATAATGAAAAAAAAATAATGAAAGAAGGTGGCTTAGCCGATATTAAGCTATACTATAAAGCAGCGGTCATCAAAACAATATGGTACTGGCTAAGAGATAGAAGGGAGGATCAGTGGAATAGACTTGGGGTAAGTGACGTCAGCAAGACAGTGTATGATAAACCCAAAGAACCCAACTTTTGGGACAAAATCCACTATTTGACAAAAACTGCTGGGAAAATTGGAAAACAATATGGGAGAGATTAGGTTTAGATCAACATCTAAACCCTACACCAAGATAAATTCAGAATGGGTGAAAGACTTAAATATAAAGAAGGAAATTGTAAATAAATTAGGTGAACAAAAAATAGTATACTTGTCAGATCTCTGGGAAAGGTAAGATTTTAAAACCAAACAAGAGTTAGAGAAAATTGCAAAATGTAAAATAAACAATTTTGATTATATTAAATTAAAAAGTTTTTGTACAAAGAAAAACAATGCAACCAAAATCAGAAGGGAAACAACAAACTGGGAAAAAAATCTTTATAAAAAAAAATTCTGAGAGAGGTCTAATTACTCAAATATACAAGGAGCTAAATCAATTGTATAAAAAATCAAGCCATTCCCCAATTAATAAATGGGCAAGGGACATGAATCGGCAATTTTACTGTCGTAAAATCGAATGTAATGGATGTCTGTACTAGCAGCAATGCAATGACCCAAGACAATTCTGAGGGATTTATGGAAAGGAACACTACCCACATTCAGAGGAAGAACTACAGGAGTAGAAACACAGAAGAAAAACAATTGCTTGGACACTTGGGTGGATGAGGACATGATTGGGGATGTAGACCTGAAAAGACCGCACCCATGTAACTATTAATAATGTGTAAATAAGTCTTGACTCACCACACATAATAAAGCCAGTGGAAATGCGAATTGGTTAAGGCTGAGGGGGTGGAGGGTTGAGGGGGTGAAGGGGAAAGTAAAAACATGACTTATGTAACCATGGAAAATTTTTCTAAAAAAAATTATTTAAAAAAAATAAATCATTACTTTCATCTGTGTTTCTATGACTCAAGAGCCTCCTTTAGTGACCTAAAAATATGCATCTAAGAAGAACTGTGTTTCTGCAATATAGTAACTAATATGAATGTCTAGAAGAAAATAGTGCAGTGATTAAATTATATAACCTACGAAATATGGAAACAGCTGTAAAGAACTGATACGGACACGGATCAAATTAATTTATCTCATCTGTATTGGGGAAAGATGAGGCAACTAAATGCTCATTTCAGAATTAGCTCTTTAACCACTATCATTTTATTTTAATGGTCATACCATTATGTTTTCCATGATAATAATTGGAATATGAACGAGATATACCAAATATATTAGTGGTGAGAGTTTATAAAATTGGTTTTTTACTATTTTTACTTAATAAATAATTAAATAATTGCGTCAATATTGTATGCAGATGATCACATAATTCTTCAAAATGGCGGAGGGAACAATTTATTTAAGAATCAAATTCTCTATCATAAAAATACCAGAAGTTTTCTATCAAAATAATTAAGCAGAAATGTAAAGTGACTCTTAAAATATGAAAATAAAGTTAGGAACATTTCTACCCTAATAGAAACCATCAGAATTAAGAAGTAATATCAGAATACAAAGATACTAATATTAGATTACATATTCATTAACACATGAGCAAGAAGTCAAAGAGAGTAGATTGCTTTATTCTTTGCATGCTCAGTATATAGCACAGTATTCTACACTTAGTAGTTACTTGATAAATACTCATTCATTGATTCATTGACACTGAAGAGTGTAAAGTAGACCATTCTTTTATTCATTTTGACAGATATTATTTGAGCAGTAACCATATGCAGAATATGATATCAGAACTTCAAGTGGGCATATATGATTTGCACTCAAGAAACTTGGGCTAATCAATGATCAATAGCTACCAAATATTTATTTTATAAGCTAGAAAAATGTTGGAAAATGTAAAAATCTTAAAGGAGAGATTCATTTTATATAATTAAAATGTTCTAATTTTAATAATTTCCCATCCAAAGTATATCACATTTTAGAGCATTCCCAAATGATAAAATTTCATCTGCATTATTTAAATGAGGAATAGGATTTTGTTTCTATAAGCATCATGATCAGTCTTATCTGAACACCCCATTTTCTCAAAATCCTCTTTATGATATGAACACCTAAAATCAATTTCTTATGGAATTTTGGGGCGTGCTCTGAACTAGGAGCCATAAAACCCAAAATTCACCTCTCACTTTTGATACCTACTAGTTATGGACAAAATCCCTTAATCTTTTTGCACTTAAGCCAGCTGTCTAGATTTATTAATTAAATTATAATTTGTATTCTTTACTGAAACATTTAGGTGGTACAGTGGTTATATAAAACCCTGTGTCTGGACTCAGGAATAGCTAAGTTCTAATATAGCTCCAGATATTTATTAGGTCTGCTAAGGTAGGCAAGACAACATATGTCTTAGTTTCCTGAATTGTACAATTTGAATATTTATAGTTCTAACCAGTCAGGGTTATTGTGATGATCAAATGAGATAATATTTATAAAAGCACTTAGCACAATGCCTGTAAAATAGTATGGGCTTGGTAAATTCTTGCTCCCTCTCCCTTCTCCCCTTCCTCTACACTGGCATAGAGAGTTCACACAAAGACAAAACCATATTTCTTGTATATAATTGACCAAAATAGGTAAAATCTTGTCAAAGGGTTATAAAATATTTTTAAAGTCTCTGTAGGGGTCAACTAGGTGTCTCAGTAGATTGAGAGGCAGGCCTACAGATGGGAGGACCTAGGTTCAAATCTGTCCTCAGACACTTCCTACCTGTGTGACCCTGAACAAGTTATTTAACTCCAAATGCCTAGCCCTTATCACTCTTCTGCCTTGGAACCAATACACAGTAGTGATTCTAAGATGAAACGTATTAATCTACTTATTCAGCGCCATACCTATTAAACTACCAAAAATCATTTTTTTATAGAATTAGAAAAAATTATAACAAAGTTTAATCTGGAAGAACAAAAGATGATGATTATCAAGGGACATAATGAAAAAAAAATGTGAAGGAAGGTGGCCTAGCAGTACCAGATCTTAAACTGTACAATAAAACAGCAGTCATCAAAACAATATGGCACTGGCAAAGAGACAGAAGGGAGAATCAGTGGAATAGACTAGGGGTAAATGACCTGAGTAAGCTAGTGTTCAGTAAACCCAAAGACCCCGGCTTTGGGGACAAGATTTCACTATTTGACAAAAACTGCTGGGAAAATTAGGTTTAGATCAATATCTTACACCCTATACCAAGATAAATTCAAAATGGGTAAATGACAAATATAAAGAGTGAAATCATAAAAAATTTAGGTGAGCATAGAATAGTATGCCTGTCAGATCTATGGGAAAGGAAGGAAATTAAGACAAAGCAAGAGATAGAGAACATTGGAAAATATAAAATGAATGACTGTGATTATATCAAATTAAAAAGGTTTTATACAAACAAAACTAATGCAGCCAAAATTAGCAGAAAAGCAACAAACTGAGAGAATATTTTTATAACAAAACTCTCTGACAAAGGTTTAATTTCCCAAACATATATATGGTTCTAAGTAAAATCTACACCAAATTAAGCCATTCCTCAATTGACAAATGGTCAAAGGACATGAATAGGCAGTTTTCATAGGATGAAATAAAAACAATAAATATGCACATGGAAAAGTGTTCTGAATACCTCCTGATTAGAGAATGCAAATTAAAATAACTCTAAGGTATCACCTCACACCTAGGAGATTGAACAATGTAACAAAGGAAAGGGATAAATGTTGGAGGAGATATGGCAGAATTGGGATATTAATCACTGCTGGTAGAGTTGTGAATTGGTCTAACCATTATGGAGGGGAATTTGTAACTATGCCCAAAGGGCTTTAAAAGACTCCCTGCCCTTTGATCCAGCCATACCACTGCTGGGTTTGTACCCCAAAGAGATAAGAAGGGAAAAGATTTGCACAAAAATATTCATAGCTGTGCTCTTTGTGGTGGCGAAAAATTTAGAAAATAAGGGGGTGTCTATCAATTGGGGAATGACTGAATAAATTGTGGTAACTGTTGGTGATGGAATATTATTGTGCTGAAAGGAATAAAGAAATGGAGGAATTCCATGTGCACTGGAATGACCTCCGGGAACTGATGCAGAGTTAAAGGAGCAGAACTAGGAGAACATTATACAAAAATAAAAAAAAAAATTATACACTGCGCCACAATTGAATGTAACAGACTTTTCCACTGGTAGCAAATCAATGTTCCAGGACAATTGAGAGGAACTTAGTAGAAAGAAAGTTATCCACATCCAGAGAAAGAGCTGTGGAACTAGAAAGGCATTAGAAAATTATGTGATCGACTATGTAGTGTGATAGGACTGTGATTAGGGTTTTGATGTTAAAGAATTGCTCTACTGCAAATTTGAATAACATGAAAATAGGTTTTGAACAATGATACATGTATAACCCAGTGGAATTGCTTGTTGGCTTTGGGAGGGGGTAGAGAAAGCAGGTGGTAGGGATCATGAATCATGGAACCATGGAAATTATTCTAAATAAAACATTTTTAAAAGATGCAATGTAAAGGTTATAATTTAAAAAAAAAAACATCCCAGCCTATGTAAACTATACTCTTTGAATATGTTTGTTCATTTGATGTTGATTTTTCTTCACATCAGCACTGCATTTCTGAGTAATAAGATGAACATGACTTTTTGAGACTTTAATGCAAGACTTATTTAGACAGCTCAAATACATACATATAAAACATATACATGTGGATAGATGATGGATGAATGGATGCATAGAGAGATAAAAATGATGGATAGATGATTAAAGAGAAAGATGCACTGAACAAAGACTACACATGAAAGTGAAAGCTCTCAAAATAAAGCAACGATTCAGTTACTTTAACTTTTGAAGCTTTTTTTTTCAGGAAGTGTTGTGATAGAAGAAGGATCATAAAATTGGAGTTGAGAAATCTGGCTTCACAATATCATAGATTTCGAGCTGGAAAGAACCTTAGAACTTATCTAGTGCAACTTTCCTTAGGCATTAAGTAACAAAGCCAGTTCTGAATTTCAGTTCTCTGATTCCAAATCTAGATTTTTTTCTCTTATAATTAGTAAGCTGATTGTCTTAGGGCAAAATCACTCACCTCTCTGGTACTCACTTAATTCTTCTGTAGAGTTAAGAGATTGCTGTGTATTAATTCTGAAGCTACTTGCAGGTTTGAAATAGTCTGATCTAAAATGTCAAAACTACTTTTTAAATTGACTGGAAGAATAGCCCTCAATAGCTGGGGAAACCAAACCCCATTTTCAAGCATAAAATGAAGCCATTATTCCTAAATCTTTAAATTGGGAGGATTACAGTACTACCATATGAAAATATCCACATTGGAATGTAATGAAAAGAATGTTAAGATCTGAAGGCAATAATGCCACAATTGTTGTAAGACCAAAGGGAAGCCACCTAATCATTTTAATTCTCAATTTCTTCATATGTTAAATGGCTTCCTCATAGGTTTGTTATAAGCAAAGACTTTGTTAAACCTAGGTCTGTAACAATATGAGTTGTTATTAGTGCTTCCTGAAATGCTTCCTGAAACCTCAATTGAATCAAATCATATTGAACTTGAAGCCAAGCTAATGTTAAGCCGTGCAGGAGCATTGTAAGTAGCAAACATTAGAAGGTATACTCAGAATAATCAATGACAGCACTGTACTTTTAAATAGACTTGTTAATAGAGCACTAAACTCAGATATCTAAATCAGGCATCTGTATTTTATAGAGAAGCCAGTGAATTATCACCCTCGTGACTTCCACTTCTGTCGTTCAACAAGTATGCCCCAGAAAAAGCTATTTTACCAAAGATCTTCAACTGTGCTTGAGGCCATCAAGGTACCCTGAGAATATATCTTATTGATCTCTACCCATTCAGATCAAGACAGAGTCCCTGTGTCTTGGAATACTGAAATTACCCTAGTCAATACCCCTTCTCTGGTTTCTCTACTAGTTTAATTCTTCTTAATTTCTGAATTACTCCATTCAAAGAGAGCTTCTTACATCTCTTTGGGAGACTGGAAGAAATATTGAACCAATAGATTGAGGCCACACTCTCCATTTGGTCCTGGATATATATACACAAAGCACAATGGTCTTGAGTTTATATGTTTTGAAGATTGAAAAAGCAGAAATAAAAGCAGAAAAGGGATATTAAGAAAAGAAGCAATAGTACCACAAAAGACATAATTATTAAAACAGCGGTCACACATTATCCTCAGGTTACACATCCCCATTTTTTGAGAGGTGTGTACAAACCTATGATTTCACTAGTGTAGGGAAATCTCAGTGAAGAAATTTTCTACCTGCATACAATATCAAACTCTTTTCTACTTGTCTAAAACACTGAGAAAGTGGTTTGTTGATTATCCCAAGCTCACAAAGCCAGTATGTATTAGTGACTACATGCTAGAAACTGAACACAGCTTGTGCTAAGGCTAGCTTTCCATTCACTACAGAGCACTGTTGTTCAGTGCCTATTTAAAAAAATAGCATTGATATCCCTCTTAAATAATAGGATATGAGATTTGAATAGGGTTAGTCATTGACAACAAATGACTCTCAAATATTCTAAAACTGATCCATTTTGAAGGTCTCAAATAAAAAGGTTAATATAGTCTCTAAAGGAAACCTATTCAAATTTTGAATAGTTCTTTTCCTAGGAAATTTTCACCTTATTTTAAGCCCAAATCTACTTCTGTAACTGTCACTTATTGCACCTATTTTTGTTTCTTGAGATTGAATAGAACAAATATAAATTATTTTCCCAATGACATACTTCCAGACACCTAAAGGCAATTATATCTTCCAACATGTGAAGCTCCTATCTTCTAAGATCACCCTCTCTAGTTCTTTTAGTGGATCATTCCCATATCTTTTGGATATTGCCCTCCCATTGGAAATATTCCAGTTGGTCAAATTCCTTCCTCAAATGTACTTGCTTGACCTGAGCATACTTCTATAAATCTGGTAGAATTAAAGCAGAATACATCATAACTGTCATCTCCTTTCCTAGAGGTAGTAACTTCTGACTATCACAAAAATCACTTCATCTTCTGGTTCATTCCAATAGTAGTCCCTTATCAACAAAGGGGGCTGATGGGGAAAAGTACACATTAAAAGAATCACAGGAAATAGAAGCCTTTAAGGTCAAAGAAGAACAACTTTTAATGGCAGAAGAAATATAGGGGCCAGGCATTTTACACATGTCCACAAGAACCAATGGACAGTGGATTGAAAGAAAAGGACAGTACAATCCCAAGCTGAATAAGTATAAAGGCGTAGATTTGGATCTAGAAGAACTTTGGAGGCCGTTTATTTCAGCTCATTCATTTCAGAGATGTGAAAACTGAGGTCCAAAGACATTGTGACTTCCCCAAAGTCAGAAAAGTAACAAGGTAATTGCCAGAGTTTAACTTTTGATCCTCTATCTGCAAATATAGTACACTTTCTACTGCATTGTATTGTGTGCATACCAGTACTTGATATAACTTTTACAAATTATAATTCTGCTTAAAACAGAATATTTTCACAACCTAGTTACTTAATGAAATTTATAGATGGAGAATTGAAATTTATGCCAAACATATTCCTTGAAATTTCATTTCACAGCTTCCTCTTTTATTTTCTTCTGTTCCTTGAGGCTATAATCTCTACAGCAGTCTCATGAGTCATATATTCTCTTAGGTAAACCAAGCACTTTTGTTACGATATAATAGATATTTTTTTAGAACAATACAGTTTATTTTCTAATATATAATGGTTTATTTTAAGAAATTCTGTAGAAAAACATTTAGAGGAGTATAGATCATAGGAAAATTGGAATTTTAGTTGAATATAAAGCAACTTGAAGTGGTTCTTTACTTAGAATTTCTTCTGATATTTTTTAAAGAAACACCTACAGCTTCTATTTTTTTAGGATTTTAAAATGGATTTTTTTAGGTTGTGTTTTAAATATAACAGCAAATTGTCTGAAATCCTGAACATATATGGTCATTTGGACTGGCAATGATCAATTATATAGAGTTGATTTTCATCTTTACCACTTTCTAACTAAATATTAACTTTATGTAGTTTTGTATTATATTATTCACATTAACTAATTCCTGTCAAAGAAACATTTCTCATTTAATTCAATAGATTTCCCCCTCATCCTTATGATCAACTTCAAGTGACTAGGGATTGATAAGCAATCCAGAGCTACTTTTACAAATGTGAAAAGCATCCTAAGGGACCTGATTAAATCATTCACCACTCAAAGTCTTTCTTTAAAACGTAGAGTATTTGAGAGTGTAAGATTCTATACTTCTTGCTTGTAGAAATTTTGTAGGAAACAGTGCTGTTGACTAGGATGCTATTTGTTTTAATGTGTGGATCCCAGAGAGATAAAATTAGAATTTCAACAAGGAATTAACTGGACTGATAATGCAGATGGCTCAAATGGCTCATTCATTAAAATAAGTCTAGCCATCTGCTGCTCTATGGATGTGTCTGAACCCACAGGTTTTGACTATAAAGAATTTAGTTACAAACATAACTTCAGTAATGATTTACTCTTTTGAATATTTTTACAATGTTCTTCAAACCACATGTTTTGCTACCCTCTTCAATATCCCTAACAAGTGATTGTTCAACCTTCTTTTGAAGCAAAGTGAAAGGTCCTTCCTGTAAAGGTTCTCTGTACAACTTTTGGAAGCCTTAATTGGTAATAAGTTTTTCTTTATGGTGAGATGAACATCTTCCTTTTATTAATCATTTTTCACATGATAGCCACTCAGATATTTGGGAAACACTTTCTCCAATGATAGGAACCCGTACACATATCAGCATAAGAACAATTTGGGAAAAGTAATTAAGCTCAGAGAGTGATAACAGGTGATAGCAGGTGCCCATATTATGCTCAAGTTTTACTTTACACACACACACACACACACAACACACACACACACACACGTGTTTAGCTGTTGCTTCCTACATTAGGACTCTCATTGAAAGAAGTCATTTCTGATGTTTATTATCCCCAAGACTAGTACAATGCGTGTCATAGAGTAGGTGCTTAAAAAATGTTTGTTGACTGATACTAATGCAATTTAAAATTGCTTCCCCTTTTGAGGGTGTCAGTACTAAGTCATTTTGAGTTTGAAGTCCACCACTGAATCTTTTAAAAATACCCAACTATAGTCATTCTTCCCTCTGCAGAGATGAGAGACTGTGTGTAACAAATCTTGAATAACCATAAGATGTGACTCATATGGTATCTGGTTTTTCGGAACAGCTTATTCTTATTCTTCTCTTTTTTTTTAATCCTTTTAATGAAAAATATTTTATTAGGTAAGGGAGATGGAAAGGTATATTTGGAAATTAAAATTATATAATTTAGCAACAACATAAATATTTTGTTTATTTATAAATATAGCAATAAAATTTGAATTAAAATATTTTATTTTGATTTTGATTTTGACATATTTTGATCATCATGCCTCCTTTCTATTTTTCTTATACTAATTTTGAACTCTAATATGACTTTATTAGATTAAGGCTACTGCTCTCAAAACCTTTTATAAATCATTATTGATAAACTTCTTTCTTGTTCAAAGTGATAAATATGACATCATTTCCTTTACCAAAGTTACTAATGAAATAGACCCAGGCATAGATCCAAAAAATTGTTCATTAAAAGACCCCCTTTCGTGTCGCAATCAAGCTATGAATGACTATTTTTTAGGTCCCATCATTCAACCAATTCTAAATCCACCTAACTTTACAATTTAACAACTGGGACACATAGGGACAAGAAAATTTTGAGGTAGTGAATTTCTAGCTATAAAATATGTTAGAGGTCATTTAGTCAAATCCTATAATCTTACATAAGACAAAACTGCATCTCAGAATATTTAAGTGATTTGCCAAAGGACAAACTAATAACACTAATAAGATATTATTTTTCTATTTTGCCCATAAGAATAGCGATATAAAGAGTAGTGGTGCATTGCTAAAATCTAAGTAAATTACTATATTCCTTTGATATATTAGTCTAATAACATTTGCAAAAAAGCAATGATGTTAATTTTCTGTGAATGATTCTTGATGAAAATATACTGGTTCTTTGTGAATAATCTTTCTTTTTCTAGATAGTCACTAACCAAACTTTTAGTAATACATTCCTCAGTTTTTCCAAGAACCAAATTCAAATACATTGACTTCTATTTTCCAGATTCCCTTCTCTTCTCTTTTTCAAAAATTAAGATAATTTCTTCTCTCCAGTACTCTATCACCTCTCATAGTCTCCATAAGCCTTTAAATGTGATGGTTCAGAAAAAAAGAAAAAAAGTTCTAGTTCTTTCAGTAATCTAGGATGATTTTAATTATCACCCTTAAAAGTTAGGGCAGTAAAGTTTTCTCTATATGTCCCATTATTATATCTTGCATTTCAATTCTCTATAGTATTGTCTGTTTTCTTCTCACCAAAAATAACTTTCCTTGGCAGAGAAAGGAAAGCAAAATGAGAATTGAGTAGTTCTGCCTTCTTTATCATTGATCATCAAATTTCCATTTTTCTCTTAAAAACTATCCTTTCCCTTTCCACAAAATGCTTTAAAAACCAAACCAAACCAAACAAGCAAAGAGAAACCTTTTCCTTGATCATAGCACCTGTCAAAATGTTTACCTCCTTTCATGGGTTAGAACTCTTGAAATTCTTCTGGGATCACAATTTTAAATTCATTCTACATTATATTCTATTCTATATATCTTTTTAAAATTGTGTTATTTAATCATTACCTTGTGTTTCCACTCTAGAATCTTTAAACAACTTCCTTCTTTAAACAATTTCCTTCTTTCTTCCTTTCTATCTTAAAATTGTTTCCCTTTCTGTTTTCAGAGTAACATTGGTCAGACTTAACTCTTAGACTCACTTTCCATACAGAATATTAAGTTATGGGATTCTACCTATCATTTTCATCAAGCTTTTGAAATTACAAATTTAAGGAGAATGACTTCCAACACTTCTGTAACAAAGCCTAACATGGAATGGTAGCTTGCTTCCAAGGTTCTTAATATATTTTTTAGTAAAAGGTCATGCTTTTTGATGAGGATAAGATTAAGAACTGTTTCTTTTGGACTTCCCTTAAACTCAAAAAATATATATTATATGCTCTGTTTTGGGCACAGAGAGAAAAGGGAAAAGTTGCTATCTAAATAATTGAAATTTGTAACATTTTTGCTTTATTTTTCCACATTAGTAATATTATGATGCTTCTGGACTTCCAGGTTTGCATTGTATCTTCCCTTGCTAATGTTCACCATAATGCTCATGATTATCTGTCTTGTCTCATGTGAATATGCAGTGCTATTGCCCTTCCTCTTTGAAGTATCATGTTCCTTTTTAATAAGCTATTTGATTCCAATCTTCTGTACAATTCCATCATGTCCCAGTTATATATTTGAGATCAAATTTCTCCCTTGCAATTGGATCTCCATTTGATCTTGTCATACATATTTTTACATGTTTGTGTATAGATATCAAATTCATGAGGGTTTTTTTAATTTCCATGATCAAATTGTATTTATTTATTTTTATTCAAATACGTTTTATTTCCTCAATTACATGTAATAATAATTTTCAACATACATTTTTCAAAATTTTAACATCCAAACCATCTCCATCCCTCCTTTCTCTCCCCCCACTCAGAGATGACAAGCAATTTGATCTGGGCCATGCATGTATTATCATGCAAAACACACTTCCATATTGGTCAATGTTGTAAGATCAAATTCATACTAAACCAAAACCCAAAAATAAAGCCTTCAATACACTGATGTAAAAAATAATATACTTGGATATATATCCAAACTCAATAGTTCTTTCTCTGGAGGTGGATAGCATTCCCTTGTCATGAGTTTTTCAGAATTGACTCAGATCACTGCATTGCTGATAGTAGCCAGGTTTTCTTGGGTGATGATCATGTAATACTGCTGTTACTATGTACAATGTTATCCCAGTTTTGCTTGTTCCACTCTCCATTAGTTCATGCAGATAGTTCCAGCTTTTTTTCTGAATTCATTTTGCTTATAATTTCTTATAGCACAATAGCATTCCATCACCTATATACACCACACGTGATCTTTAGATGACTTATGCATAAGAATTGAACATGTTGAAAAAGTATAGACTAGTTTTATTCTACACTGGGAGAAGTATTACCTATATTGATGAGAACATAGTCCTTTCAAGTATTAAAAAATAGCTAATTTTTAACAATGCGTCTCTGACAAAGGTTTCATTTCTCAACTATATAGAGAACTTAATCAAATTTATAAGAATATAAAGCATTTCCCAATTGAAAATCATAAAAGGTATGAAGAGGCAGTTCTCTCAGAAAGAAATTAAGCTATCTATAATCACATAGAAAAAAATTCTCTAAATCACTATTGATCAGAGAAATGCAAAATAAAACATCTGAGATACCACCTCACACATATCAGGTTAGCTAATATGATCAAAAAAGAAAATGATAAATGTTAGAGAAGATGTGGGAAAATTTAGACACTAATACACAGTTGGTGGAACTGTGAACATCATATTAATATTCTTAGAGCAATATGGAACAATTATTAAAGGGCCATGCATACCCTTTGACCACTATTAGGTAAGCATCTCAAATAGATCAGAAATAATGGGAAAGAACTTACCTGTACCAAAATATTTTAGCATCTCTTTTTGTAGTGGACAAGAAATGGAAACTTAGGGGTCATCTATCACTAGAGGAGTGGATGAACAAGTTGTAGTTTATATGGTTATAATGCAATACTATTTCACCATAAGAACTATGAAACAGGACGAGTTCAGAAATACCTGGAAAGACTTACAGAAACTGATTCAAAATGAAGTGAGAATGAGAATACTATATATAATAGTAGAAATATTATACAATGATAAACTGTAAGGACAAAACTATTATCAGCAAAGCAAGTTTCCAAGGTTGCCAAAAGGAACACATGATGAGAAATGCTAGCTGCAGAAGAAACTATTGGAGTCTGATTGCAGATCAAAGCATGTCATTTACTGTTTTTCTTCATGAACTTTTTAGTGTATGTTTCTTTTTTCTTTTTTTTTTTTGTTTTTTTATTAATTTTTTTTTATTTTTAGAAAAATTTTCCATGGTTACATGATTCATGTTTTTACTTTCTCCTTCATCCCCTCCAAGTCCACCTCCCAAATAGCTAACTCACATTTCCACTGGTTTTAACATGTGTCATTGATCAAGACTTATTTACATATTATTGATAGTTGCATTGGTGTGGTCCTTTCGGGTATACATGCCCAATCATATCCGCATCAACCCAAGTGTTCAAGCAGTTCTTTTTCTTCTATGTTTCCTCTCCTGTAGTTCTTCCTCTGAATGTGGGGAGCATTCTTTCTCATAAGTCCCTCAGAACTGTCCTGGGTCATTGCATTGCTGCTAGTACAGAAGTCCATTACATTCTATTTTACCACAGTGTTTTGGTCTCCATTTACAATGTTCTTCTGGTTCTGCTCTTTTCCTGCAGGTCTATCCAATTCACATGGAATTCCTCCAGTTTATTATTTGTGTCGGCATGGAATCTAGAGTTCCCAAACTTGTAACTTAGTGAGGTATGACGAACCCCAAGTTTAGAAATAGTTTGTAGGTTGAAGACCCCCAAAGCTTGTGCTTGTTCCCTGTTCCAGTGGGAATCCACCCTGAAGGGAATCTCAGGCTAGCAGTTGCAGACTGAATAATGGACCCCAGGGTAAATGCTAAATACCCTTTTGTCCTAGGTAGTCTTCCCCATTGTATCTGAGACCCTTACCCAGGAAGACTACCTGGGCAGGGACCCTTCCTTTAGTATCCATTGTGTAAGCAGTCCCTTTCCCTACACCCTAGCCTCTAGCTATGATCCCTTTCTCTAGCTTGATTGTATCCTGTCAGTATAATGTCAATCATCTCTCCCAGCCCCTGAATCTTCCCAAATGGTATATAAGTTCCCCAATTTCCTTTGTTCCTGGGAGTCCTCATCTAGCGTGGTGTCACTCCCAGGGGATCAGGGAGCAGAGGGAAGCAGTGTGGTTCCTTTAGGCTCTGCACAAGGCACAGCTCTGCATAAGAGGCCAAGTAGCCCTCATCCCCCTTTCCCTTGATTAAAGAGTGGTTTTATGACTATTTAATAGTCCCGCGTTTTTCTAAGTTAACATTCCTTTGAGCAAAATATTATTCCATCACCAGCATATACCACAATTTTTTCAGCCATTCCCCAATTGAAGGGCATACCCTTACTTTTCAGTTTTTTGCCACCACAAAGAGCGCAGCTATAAATATTTTTGTACAAGTCTGTTTATCTATGATGTCTTTGGGGTACAAACCCAGCAATATTATGGCTGGATCAAAGGGCAGGCATTCTTTTAGCGCTCTTTGGGAATAATTCCAAATTGCCATCCAGAATGGTTGGATCAGTTCACAACTCCACCAGCATTGCATTAATGTCCCAATTTTGCCATCTCCCCTCCAACATTCATTACTCCCCCCTGCTATCATTTTAGCCAATCTCCTAGGTGTGAGGTAATACCTCAGGGTTGTTTTGATTTGCATTTCTCTAATTATTAGAGATTTAGAACACTTTCTCTTGTGCTCATTGATACTTTTTATTTATTTCTCTAATTATTAGAGATTTAGAACACTTTCTCATGTGCTCATTGATACTTTTTATTTTTTTATCTGAAATTGCCTATTCATGTCCCTTGCCCATTTATCAATTGGGGAATGCGTTGATTTTTTATACAATCGATTTAGTTCCTTGTATATTTGAGTAGTTAGACCTCTGTCATGTCTTCTATCATGACATGAGAAATATAGAAATATGTATTGTATAAAAGCATTGATATGACCTAAATTATACTATTTATGCCTTTAGGTCAGGGGTAATGAGAGAGGGAAAAATCTGAAACTTAAAATGTCAGAAAACATTGTCAAAATTATATATATATATATATTACTTTTTTATCTTTATTCTATTTTAATAATAATTTCCACAGACAGAGTCAAGATGGCCACTTAGAAGCAACAAAATTCCAGACCTCTGTGAAAACCCTTCCACACTAATCAAAAACAAAGTGCTTTGAGGAGACAGAGAACCAAATCTAACAACAAGACAGAGCTAGGAGACCTTCCTACTGAATTCAACTTAAAAGGTATAACACAAAAAAGACCTAAATTCTTGAATTCTGGTGATTAGGAAAAATGAAAAAGGAAGGTCCCAGGAGCCCTTCTCCACCTACTGTGCTGAGTGTCCTGTAGTCACTGGCATCTCAAGGTGAGGGCTCTAGCCTGGAGAGAGTGCCTTGCTCACACAGTTGTGCCAGGCTCAGGGTGCTGACCACAGTCAGCAGGGAGGCAGCTGGAGGAGAAGCTCAGAGAGGGCAGCCTACACTGTGGCACAATCAAATGTAATGGACGTCTCTACTAGCAGCAATGTGATGATCAAGGAAAATTCTGAGGAACCTATGAGAAATAATGCTATCCATACACAGAGAAAGAACTGTGGGAGTAGAAACACAGAAGAAAAACAACTGCTTGATCACATGGCTCTATGGGAATATGATTGGAGATGTAGGCTAAATGATCACTCTATTGCAAATATTAGTATGGAAATAGATCTTCATCAATGATACATGTATCAGTGGAATAGTTCATTGACTATGGAAATGGGGTAAAAGGAGGGGGGAGAGAGAGGACATGAATCATGTAACAATGGAAAAACATTCTAATTAATTAAGTAAATAAACTTAAATTAAAAAAAATAATAATTCCCATGTAAGTTTTCCAAAGTTATAGGATTTAAGTTTTCTCCCAGCTATCTTCCCTTCCAGAGATTGCAAGCAATTCAATCTGGGTTATACATGTATTATCACCCAAAACTTATTTTAATATTATTCATTTTTGTAAGTGAATAATCTCATAAAACCAAAACCCCAAATCATCTACCCAAATAAACAAGTGATAAATTATTTATTTTCATCTGCATTTATGCTTCCATAGTTCTTTTTGTAGAGGTGGATGGCATTCTTTTTTCATAAGTCTCTCAGAATTGTATAGCTCTTAGTAGCAGTCAATCAGTTTTGATCCTTCTACAATATTTCAGTAACTGTGTATAATGTTCTTCTGGTTCTGCTTATTTCACTCCACATCAATACATATAGATCTTTCCAGTTCTTTCTGAAATCATCCTGCTCATCATTCCTTATAGCGCAATAGAATTCCATCACCATCATATACCACATTTTGTTCAGCCATTTCTCAACTGAGGGACAGCCCTTTAGTTTCCAATTCTTTTTCAATACAAAAAGAACAAATATAAATATTTTTGTAGAATCAGTACTTTCTCTCTTTTTTATTTTCTTTGGAATAGAGACCTAGTAGTGGTATTGCTGGCTCAAAAGGAATGTATTCTTTTATAACACTTTGGGCATAATTTCAAAATGCTTAACAGAATGGTTGAAACAAATCACAACTCCAAAAGCAATTCATTATGTCCTGATTTTGCTACATTCCATCCAACATTCATTATTTGGCTTTACCCTCATATTTGACAATCTGCTAGATATGAGGTGGCACCTCAGAATTGTTTTCATTTGCATTTCTCTAATCAAGAGGGATTTAGAACATTTTTTCATATGATTACTGATAGTTTTAATTTCTTCATATGAAAACTGCCAATTCTATCCTTTGACCATTTTTCAATATGGGAGTGACTTGGTTTCTTATAACTTTGAGTTCTTTATATATTTGAGAAATGAGACCTTTATCAGAGAATTCTTTTATAAAATTTCTCCCCAGTTTTTAGCTTCCCTTCTAATATTAGTTGCATTGCTTTTGTTTGTATAAAACCTTTTTAATTTACTATAATCAAAATCATTCTTTTTAAATCTTGTAATGTTCTAAATCTCTTGTCTTATATTGTCTCTGTCTTTGTCTCTTGTCTTAAATTCTTCCCTTCTCCATAGATCTGAAGTGTAAACTATTCTATGTTCCCCTAATTTACTTATAATATCACTCTTTACGTTTAGATCCTTAACCCATTTTGACCTTATCTTCTTACACATTGTGACATATTGATCTAAATAAACTTTTTGCCATACTTTTTTTCCAATTTTACCAGAGGTTTTTTACATATAATGAGTTCCCATCAAAAAAGTTGGGATCATTGGGTTTATCAAACACTAGATTCCTGAGGTCATTTATTCCTATTCTATTCTATTGATCCACCCTTCTATTTCTAGATTTTTTTATGATTACTGCTTTATTGAAATATCTGGTACTACTAAGCCACCATCCTTCCCATTTTTTTCATTAATTCCCTTGAGATACTTGATTTTTGTTCTTCCAGATGAATTTTGTTATTATTTTTTCTAGTTCTATAAAAGTTTCTTTGTAGTTTGATAGGCATGGTACTGAACAAGTATATTAATTTAGGGAGGATTTTCATTTTTATTATATTAGCTTGGCCTACGTATGAGCATTTATTGTTCTTTTCCAATTGTTTAGATCTAATTTTCTTTGTGTGAAAAGTGTGTTGAAATTGTGTTCACATAATTCATGCATTTGTTTTGGCAAATAGATTCCAAAATATTTTATATTGTCTAGAGATATTCTGAATGGAGTTTCTCTTTCTAACTCTTGTTACCAAGTTTTTGTTTTTCTTTGTTTTGATATATATAGAAATGCTGATGATTTGCAAAACCTAGTTTTTTGAAAGCTAACTAGAACTACCAGGAGCTTGCCACTGAGAGCAGAAAGACTTGAGACCCCAGGAGGCAAAAATTGAAAATTGCTTACAAGCTCTTGAGGAGCTCAAATATGAGATCATGAGAAAGATGGAAGAGAGCTGGCAAGAAAAGAGGGAAATAGTTCTAAAAGAAAATAAAAGTTTAAAAGGCACAACTTCACAATTGGAAATTGAGGTTCAGAAATCAAATGAAATCATAAGCAAATTGAAGACCAGAAATAACCAGCTGGAAGCCATGAAGAGCCAGATAGAGCAGAGTGAAAAGAAAAACGAAAAGGTTATAGTTGAAAACAGTCTTTAAAGGCTAGAATTAGGCAAGTAGAAGCCAATGATCTCACAGGACAGCAAGAATTAATAAAGCAAAGTCAAAAGACTGACAAAAGAGAAGGAAACATGAAATATTTCAATGAGAAGATGGCAGTTCAAAAAACAGGTCTAGAAGAGACAACATGAGATTTATTGGCCTTCCAGGAAAAATATGAGATAAATAGAAATCTAGATATCATATTAGAAGAAATTGTCCAAGAAAACTATCCCAATGTCCCTGAACAAGAGGGCAAAATAGACATTGAAAGAACCCATAGAAAACACTCTACACTAAATCCTCAGAAGACAACCACCAGGAATGTAATAGCCAAATTCAAAAGCTTCCAAGTTAAGGAGAAAATATTACAAGAAGCCAGAAAGAGACAATTCAGATATCAAGGAATACCAATCAGTATTACGCAGGATCTGGCAGCCTCCACACTACAAGACCACAAGGCTTGGAACATGATATTCAGAAAGGCAAGAGAATTGGGTCTACAGCCAAAGTTCACTTACCCATCAAAACTGACTATGTATTTCCAAGGGGAAGGATGGGCATTCAACAAGATAGATTTCCAAGTATTTGCACAGAAAATACCAGGACTAAATGGAAAGTTTGATATGCAACAACAAAAACCAAGAGAAACATGGAAAGGTAAATAAGAAACAGAGGAGAAAGAAAGAAAACATTTATTTTTAAATTTGCCTCTTTAAGGGCTTCAATAAGATCAATTTTTTTGTATTCCTATATGGGGAAATATTAGGTATAATTCTAAAAAAATTGTATTCAATATTATAGAAATTAGAAGAATTATTCATAGGGAGAGGTTGGAGTACTAAATGGTCTAAAATGATGTAGGGGGAAAAGGCGGAGGGAATAGAAGATGGCACCAAGAGAAACTTGAAGGAATAAGAAACAAATTGCAGCAGGAAGAATTAGAAAGAGAAATTCCATTTTAAATCATGCTAAACAATATAAAATACTTAGGAATCTATCTGCCAAGAAAAACACAGAAATTATATGAACACAACTACAAAACCCTTTCTGCACAATTAAAACTAGATCTAAATAATTGGAAAAACTTTGAGTGCTCATGGGTAGGATGAAGTAACATAATATAAATGACCATCCTACCTAAATTAACTTACTTATTTATTGTTATATCTATCAAACTACCAAAAAAACATTTTTACCTTGGAAGAACAAAAGACCAAGAATATCAAGGTAAATAATGAAAAAAATGAAGGAAAGTGTCCTAGTAGTACCAGATCTTAAACTGTACTATATAGCAGTAGTCATCCAAACAACATGGTATTGGCAAAGAGACAGAAGGGAGGATCAGTGGAATAGACTAGGGGTAAGTGACTTCAGCAAGACAATCTACAATGAACCCAAAGAACCCAGCTTTGGAGAAAAAAACCCACTATTGACAAAAACTGCTGGGAAAATTGGAAAACAATAAAGAAGAGATTGTGTCTAGATCAACAGCTCATACCCTATAACAAGATAAACTCAGAATGGGTGAATGACTTGAATATAAAGAAGGAAACTATAAGTAAATTAGGTAAGCATAGACTCTTATATTTGTCATACCTCTGGGAAAGGAAAGATTTTAACATCAAGCAAAAATTAGAAAAAATTACAAAATGTAAAATAAATAATTTTGACTACATTAAACTAAAAAGTTTTTGTATAGACAAAACCAATGCTACCAAAATTAGACGGAAAGCAACAAATTCAGGAATAAATCTTTATAACAAAAATCTCATACTAAGTTCTAAATACTCAAATATACAAGGAGCTAAATCAAGTGTACAAAACAATCAAGCCATCCCCAAATCAATAAATGGGCAAGGAACTTGAATAGGCAATTTTCAGATAAAGAAATCGAAACTATCAATAAGCACATGAGAAAATGTTCTAAATCTCTAATAATTAGAAAAATGCAAATCAAAACAACTCTGTGGTATCACCTCACACCTAGAAGATTGGCTAAAATAACAGAAGGGGAGAGTAATGAATGTTGGAGGTGATGTGGCAAAATTGGGATATTAATGTATTGCTGTTGGAGTTGTGAACTGATCCAACCATTCTGGATGACAATTTGGAACTATGCTCAAAGGGCTTTAAAATACTATCTGCCTTTTGATCCAGCCATAGCACTGCTTGGTTTATACCCCAAAGAGGTAATAAGGAAAAAGACTTGTACAAAAATATTTATAGCCTTGCTTTTTGTGGTGGCAAAAACTTGGAAAATGAAGGAATGTCCTTTGAATGGGGAATGGCTGAACAAATTACAGTTTCTATTGGTGATGGAATACTATTGTGCTCAGAGGAATAAAGAACTGTAGGAATTCCATGTGAATTGGAATGACCTCCAGCAATTGATGCAGAGTGAAAAGAGCAGATTGAGGAGGACATTATACACAGAGACTGATACACTATGGTACAATCAAACATAACAGACTTCTCTACTAGCAGCAATGCAAGAATCCAGAGCAAAGCTGAGGGACTTTGGGGGATTTTGGCGGGGATTAGGAAGGCCAGAAACAAGCTGGTAGCAAATTGAGTCAAAGTTTATTCATCGCAGCTTCTAATTTATAGAGAGATTTGAACAGGCTGAGTGATTAGGTTACTTTTTCATCTACCCAATGGATGGTAATGATTTACAAGTTTAGTACAGTGTGTTTGGTTTACATCATCAAATCTAGACAGAGTTTTCTGTAGGCTGATAAATCAATATGTCAATGTGTAACCATCTAATCCAGATTCCAAGAGAATACATACATTGGTGGGTTTTGGTAGGAACATATACTTTCAACAAAGAGGGAGGAGAAGAGGGGCTTGAAGCCTCAGGTGAGGAGTGAGCTATGCATCTGGCTTTTTCTAGACTATGGCTACCTCAGAGCTTTGCTACTGTGCAGGGGTTTGTGGGGTTCTTTAGGTTTTGCAGAACTTTGCTTAAAGAGGCCTTTGGCTCTCCTCACATTTGCCTCTCCATGAAGCCTTATTGACTATAATTTTGATTCATTATGATCAGAAAAATTGCATTCATTATTTCTGCTTTTTTGCATTTGGTTGTGAAGTTTTCATGTCCCAGTACATGGTCAATCTCTGTTTATGTACCATATGAACCTCAAAAGAAGATATATTCCTTTCTACCTCTCTTCAATTTTTCTCCAGATATCTATTAAATCTAACATATCTAAAATTTCATCCTCTTCACTTACTTCTTTCTTATTTATTTTTTGGTTAGCATTATCTAGTTCTGATTGGGGAGGTCTGAGGCCCCCCTAACTAGAATAGTTTTACTATCTATTCCATCCTTAAGTTTCTTCAGTTTCTCCTTTAAAAATCTGAATGCTAATACAATATGGTATATCTATGTCAAGTACTGATATTTCTTCATTGTCTATGCTGTCTTTTATCAAGATGTAATTACCTTCCTTATCTCTTTTAATCAGATCAATTTTTACTTTTTCTTTGTCTGAGATCATGATTGCTACTGCCTTCTTTGTCTCTGATGAAGTCCAATAGATTCTACTCCAGCCTCCTACCTTTACTCTGTGTGTGTCTAACTGCCTCAAGTATGTCCCTTGTAAACAACATATGTTACAATTCTGGTTTTTAATCCAGTCTGCTATCCACTTCTGATTTATGGATGAGTTCATCCCATTTACTTTCATAGTTATGATTACCATCTAAATATTCCCCTCCATCTTGCTTTCCTCTTTTAATCCTGCCCTTTCTCCTTTCACTCTTTCCTTCCATGCCAGTGTTTTGCTTTTAGTCATTACCCCACTTCCACTTACCTCATATTACTCCTTTTCCCACCACATTCCTTCTTATTCCCCTCCAAATTCTCTTTAGGATCTTTTAATGACACTTCCTACTTCTCTCTCCCTGATATTACTCCCCACCCCACCACTCCCTTTTTTATTCCCCTTCTACTTCTCTGTATGGTAAAATATATATATCTAGAAATCTATACCCCAATGAATCTTGCTGTTCTTCTTTCTCTGAGCCAGTTCTAATGAGAGTAAGGTTTAAGTATTACCAGCCACCACACTCATCCTCCCCTTCATTATAATAGTATTCTTTCCCTGTGCCTCTTGATGTGATATAATTTACCCCATTTTACTTCTCTCTTCCATTTCTCTTAGTACAATCCTCTCTTTCACCCCTAGCTTTTGTTACATATCATCCTAAAGAGCTTACTACTATACCCTCTGTCTAATATACTTCTTTTTTGATAATTATAATTTTAAGAGTTATAAATATCATCTTTCCATATAGGAATATAAACAATTAAACCTTGTTGAGGCCCTTAATTTTTTTTTCTCTTTCTTATTTACCTTTTCATGGTTCTCTTGAATTTTGTATTTGGGTATCAAATTATTTGTTTCAGTCTGGTCTTTTCTTCCGGAATGGTAGGAAATCTTCTATTTTATTAAATGACCATACTTTCCCTTGAAATAATATAATTTTGATGGGTAGGTGATTCTTGGCTGTAAACCCAGTTCCCCTGCCTTCTGGAATATCATACTCCAAGCCTTTCAGTCCTTTAGTGTGATCCTATTTAAATATGTTTTCTTTTCTTTCTTTATGCTATGTCAATAGGCTTTAATTCCTTAAATCTCACATGACTCATTCCAAGAATCCTGAGAAAGAAAAAATAATTCACAAGGCAATAAGCATCAAAAACTACGATTTCTTGTTGCAGGAATTTTAAAAATCATTCATCCTTTTAGACAACTATATTAATGGTGAGCCTTATTGTAATGTACTGCTGCCGTTAAGTATGTACATCTGAGGTTTGCAATCAGGAAGGTTCTGTATAGGGCACAGCATGTTGATCATTTCCTTATGTTGTCTTAAAGTAATGGGACAAATATGGGAAGTGTTATCAAGTGATTGTGATTTTGGATTTCTCATATTAAACATCACTACCCATCTGTAGTTGAAACTTCATGCTTATGCCATCCCTTTGACGCAAGTTTTGGATTAGTGAGTATGAATGAAATTTCCCTTACTCAGGCAGCCAATTAAATTTGAGCAGGTGGCCCAAGTGACAGGATAAGAAAAACAGATGTGAGGAAGTTCAGTAACAATTTTAACAATGTGCTTGATTGGAAACAAGGGAGTAGACGTCACCTCTGCCCCTAAATTTCTCCACCAATCCACTGGTATTATATTTGTTTCCTTTAAATGGAATCTTCATTAATTCACTTCTATGTGTATTTCTGCATGTCAGGGCAGCATTGAACCAAAAAGCTTTCCAAACAGGGCTTAAAACACACTTTAACCTATTCCACTGATCTTTTGTACATGCCTCCCTTACTATTGCTTTTCTAACCTGTATCCAACTTTGTCAAATATATTCTTTGAGTTGTAACTCAATCCAGGCAACTTAGGATTTACTTCAGGACCTCACAATTTAGAGGGTTCTAACATCATATGTTATCCTTCAGTAATGTAGAAACAACTGAAGTCAGGGATAATTAACTAAAACAGGAAGACACTAAATAGCAGCTTCTTTTTTCTGGACCATAGTCCAGATAATTTATTTCTCATTCATCCTATCCCTGACCCACAAACACCATCCTGAGTCATGATCTTTCTTTTCATAAGGATCTCTCTTCCATTTCTCAGATGAATTTTTCTTGAAATTTGATTTGAGGGTATTGAACAATACTTGTCCTGAGTATATATTATACTTATGGCATTATCCTATTATAAAATTTAGATTTGAAAGCTTTACTCCTTCACCACCAACTAACTTCCTAAACATACCCTTCTCAAATATTTCTGGTGAATCTCATGGATTTCTAATGATAAACCATTCCACTGTTGTTAATTGGATGGGAGAGATAATGATAAATTAATTTTTCCTCAAATGATTCAATCTGAATATTTGAGAACAAATTTAAAAGGTTTATCATATCATACTGTGATTTTCCATCCCACAAACAGCCTTTTTGTACTCTTTACCTATAGAAGTAAAAACTAATAGAGGAGACACCTGCACTACTCATTTTGGTCACATAACAGACACTTACCACACTTTAGATGCTTCCTGGATACAACCAAAACTTCATTCTTGGAGGTTTTTGACAATGAAAACCATTCAGCCAAATGTGTTGGCAACTAAACATATGATATGCAATTTTAATCATTAACCCTGTATACCTAAATCAATAGAATATGCTTTGTCTCTGTCTAAAGAGACGTGATCATTTCTTTAGTATTTATATCAAGACCATTAAAAGAAGGAATAGCAACTTTAAAGATAAAGAAAAAAGAGAAAAATACAACAATCTTATGTTGCCATATATATTTCCCAGCATATCTTACTATACACAAAAGTCTATGAAGTATTATAAAATATTGTTTATAAGGTAACTTTTTTGTTTTTGTTTTTTAACTGAAAGAGTCCAGGAGAAGACATGAATTAGGAGTGAGTTCAAATCTTAATTCTATTTTTCTTAAAATTGGATGATGTTAGGTAAGTTACTTAACCTCTCCAGTTCTCAGGTTCCATCTCTGTAAAATGAGAAAGTGAGGCTGTATCAGAGTATTGAACCTTTTGTGTCATGGACTTCTTAGGCAGATCTATGGTTCTTTCCTCATCATAATGTTTTTTTAAATATAGAAAATCTAAAAATAGGATTACAAAAGAATATAATTATTGAAATATTTTAAAGTTTTTAGATGCTAGGTTAGGAAACCCTGGACTAGATAACCTATTAAAGTACCTTCCAGATATATATCTTCTAAGTCTTTTGTCATGGGTCAGAATTTCATCATTTATTAGGTTTAGCAACAATATAACTTACTTCAAAGAAATATGGCGAACTGAAAAAATTGTAAAGAGTATATTAAAAAGCTAGGAAGTGAAAATAGATCTCTGAAATTTTGTATCAAGAGGTCCATTAAAAAACAATCTCTTATTTGTTGGAAATATTTATTCTGCAATTAAATAAAAACATGAATACTGTTCCTGAGGTTCTGATTTATTAAGACTCCTAGGTAACTAAACCAACTATGACCATTCACTGTCTGGGAGAGGGAGAGGGGGAAAAGGAGAAAGAGATATAAAGAGAGAGAGAAAGAGAGATAATATAAAATAACATTAATTTGAGATTACGCTCAGATTTTTTAAAATGTCAAATTCTTGGAAAATAATATGACAGGTATTTTTACCAATATGGTAAATTTATTGTGAAACATTTATTTGAGAAAATTGCTGTAAATTCACAAGAGCAACAAAGTCCTACTTTACACAGCAAATAAAAAACTTATGGAGTGTGTCATCCCAAAAGGTGATACAAGTTGAAAAGAAAAAGGTCTATAGAGTTAAAGAAAAGGGAGTACCTACTCCCTAATGAAAAGACCAGTAGAGGCCAGCTAGCAAACATTCTTATGTACATATTGAGAACACTGAGAAAAATAATGATTAATTGCTTTGATCAAAATCACAAAGGTAATAAATGTCAGGGGCAGGATTTGAACCCAGGTGCTTTAATTCATAGGATCATATTATTTTTGCGGCACCCTAGAGCATGGTTATAAAGTTATTTGCCCAACTAACCCAGGTATTATCAGTGACAAGAATTGACTCCAGGGCTTTGACTCTAGATGCAGAACTTATTATACTATATCAGGTTTTCCCCTCAGTAGAAATGCCTATATATGATCAATGGATTGATTTGGCTTAATGATCTCCTTATGATTACCTGTGTATGTGGGAGCACAAGCACATCTTAGAATATGGTAGTGTTAGGAAAGATTGAAAGGAATAAAGGGTAAAGGAGTTTCCATTCAATAAAGGAAGAGATTCCCCCTCCATCCCCTTTCGCTTCCCCTATATAAATAATTGAAAATAAGACAATTACATTGTAACATACTGTAAAATTAAGAAGTTAATATCAGGAAAGGAATGGCATATGGCTATCCCTTTCCCTGTACTATTTCCTAAATCTACACAGCATGGTAGATCGGTTATTGTGAATATTATGCCTTTAGTCACTGCACATAAGCCAATATTTTCTAATCTATCCTCAGTTTGTGTCCAGTGGCCAATATACCTGAACTTACATGCTTTGCAGCAATAGGATTAATAACCTAACTGATAAATTCAGAAACACACTTTGTGGCTTATAGCTACAGGAGAGGGATGAAAATCCGATTAAATGACAGAACATTGTGAAGTATTTCCACATATCTTAGAATTATGATTCTAAGTGCTGAGATGACTCTACAAAAATAAAAGGATTTACAAAATATTACATTCTTAATTATATGTTGATCCTTGAACCCTGTAGGCGTTTAGTAAATGTTTGGGGATGGTAATTTGGGGAATACAAACTGTTCTCTCAGGAATTTCGTTAGTATGATGTTCATAACTCCTTGAAATGTTTTTATCCATTAAAATACTTGACTTATTTTTAACCTGAAAAGGGCACTTAGCTTGTAATTTTTAAAGAAATAGCCATATTATGCTGGGAGTGATATGTTTTTCCTTTTTATGAAATCAAAGAAATGATTACTAACTATATATATATATACATATATAAACTTATATATATATGTATGTGTATGTGTGTACAAAATATATCTATATATACACATACATTTTCTCTTTTGTCTCTATCATTGTCTTTGTGTCTGTCTTTGTATTTCAATTTCTCTCATATTCTCATGCACATGCACACACACACATACACACACTAAGGAAGTTGCATACTAAGAATGTGACATCTAATATAAATAACAATAAAGATATCTAAAATTTGCTTTTGCTTTATGTTTTCTAACTCTCAAAGATCTAAGGGAGTTTTTATTACATTGACCCAATAGAATATTTAGTGATATTTAGTGAATTATCAGCAATGGTTGGGTAAAGTCAAAGATAAAAAAAAGACAAAATATGGAATATCTGGAGAATCAAGAAGTTTTAAAACAGGCAACTTACTAAATGTTTGAAAATCTAAAACTGATACCCATTCTTTAGGTATTTTTCCTCCTTTAACATATAGTGTGGACCACATTAGCATCAGATAATGTATAGATATGGATAGAAGTATATATTTACCAATTACATATTATGCATAGCTTGGCAAGTGAATATAGAGCTAGCCTTATAAACAGGAAGAAAAGGGGTCAATCCAATCTAAATTGGAGGAGGTAATGTCTGCTTCTGGGAATTATCTGGGTCACTGAAATCACAGAGCCAGTTCCTACACTTTTCTTTATAACCAGTAAAAAGTTCTATGCTATTTTTTTCAGGAGATACAGTGATGATACATGACCTATGGACTCTAAGAGCTCAGTGTCTAATGTGAAAGAAACTTCCTCATGCAAGCTCATAGTCTACTTGGACATAGCAGATAGTATACCTCGTGGTCTATAAGAATCTCCTGCTTTCTATCATTTTTATAATGCTTTGATTCTTTCCTTGAGCATAAAAAGACTAGCTTAAACACATGGCTAGTCTTCTTTTTTTATATGAAATATTTTATTTAATTAATTACTTTGGAAGATTTTCCCATGGTTACATGATTCATGTTCTTTCTCTCCCCTTTTCCCGCTCCCCTACCAATGAGCAATTCCACTGGGTTTTACATGTGTTATTGATCAAGACCTATTTCCATATTATTAACATTTGCATTGAGTTGATCTCTTTAAGTCTACATCCCCAATCATATTCCCATCGATCCATGTGATCAAGCAGTTGTTTTTCTTCTGTGTTTCTGCTCCTACAATTCTTTCTCTGAATGTGGGCAGTGTTCTTTCTCTTAAGTCCCTCATAATTGTCCTGGATCATCATTACTAGTCTTATTGAAAGCCGTATTCATTTGAGATGTTAGGACTCCCAGTTCCCTCAGTTGGGGGTCTCCAGCAGTGGACAGCAAGGTCACTGACAAAAACAAGATCCCAACTCCCAGCATTATTGACCAGAATATTTAAAGTCACCTGAGCTGTCTTGTATGGGTAGTTCCTGACATCAACAAATTTGATGGAACAAGCAGGAATGATGACACTCTGGCTAATATCAGCCAGCTCTTGATAGGAGGGAAGTGTCTGGAAAGTTCCAGTAGCTGGATCACCTACAGCATAAGTGTGCAGTGGCCACACAGACAGGCAAGCACACTATGCACAGAGAGGCACCCATGTCTGGGCATACTCCAAAATTGGGGGGAAATGTGTGTCCCAATCATGGAGGTAGTACATGAGAATCAGTAGTAGTCATGCAATAGCATTACTTAGTTGCATAAGTTCAATAGCACTCCTAACTCCAACATTCTCTCCTAATAAAGAGGCAGCTATCCTGATCCACCCAATCCCAGAATAGTGGGGTAGGCAGTGATGCTAGAAGAGTGGGACATGAGCTGAGACATAAGCCCTGGGCCTGGGGCCAATGGTCAGAGATATGCTATTACAATGGCAGACTATGGGAAGCTGGCAGAGATGTGGGTGCTGGGAAAAGTGGAAAGAAGACCTGGTGATCAAAAGCCACTTCCCAAAAATAATGGTCAAGGGACATGAAAAAAAAGTTCTTAAAATTATAATTGCAAATAATTAACAAGCATGAAAGAACTCTCTAAATCCCTAATTATTAAGAAAACTGCCAATCAAAACAACTGATATTTTCACACTTCACACTTTGCAAAAGTCAAAGATGACAGAAAATGGCAATGATCAGTTTTTGAAGGGCTTTCGAAATAAAAGAATACTTGTACATTGTTGTTGGAGTTGTGATTTGATATAATTATTCTATGACTACTGTTGTGAGGAAGATTAGATTAGCTAGTAATTAGGAATTAAGTTGTACATAGCAGGAAGGAGCTGGAGCTGGGTATTCCAGGATGGAATGAGGGAGGAGGAAGTGTTTCTGTGCCCTGAATGAGGACTCCATTAGTGGTGGGCAAAAACTATTGTCAGCCTGGGAGACCTCAGAGCAAAGGACATCCTGCTTCCTGATTTTCCCCTGGGATCCTGAGTGGTGACATCTACCAAAGTGAGAAGACCATCAGTCCTGTGCCAGGGAAGAGATGAAGTTTGAGATCTGGTGGATCTTCAAGCAAAACCTCGTCTACTTGGTACCTGAGACAACTTTGGCTATTGGTAGCCAGAGATCTTCAGTGGATTGCAGTGAGAATCCCAAAGCCACAAAGCACTAGCTGTACTCAAGCCTGGCAGGTTCCAGGTCTGAGGCAGTCACCCATAGACTCCACTGCTCCTTGGGCCCTGCTTGTTAGATCATTTAGATAAAAGTAGAATAAGTCCTCCCATTGCCCTGTGGTTTTATCCTTTAGATTTTAAGTATAGAAATCCCTTTCCCACCTTTTAGTCAAACATAATTAAAGCTGTTAAGTCCCTTTTACCTTGTCAGCCTGTTTCTAGACTCTGGCCTAGGGGAAGCTGAGTGACAGTTAAGACCAACTGCCATTCCTGTGGGAATCCAGTAAACTCTGGTCTTTACATCCTGGTCCAGTCTCTCATAAATCCCAATGTGTGAGTTCCCACAAACCACTTAGTTTATTTATAATATCCCTGGTGACCCCATTACCTTTATTAATATTTTCCACACTACTTTGCATAGGCATTCAACCAGTTTCATATAAACCAAATTATATTATCTAATTTCATTTTTTCTTCATTTTCTCCATAATCTTAGTAAGAAATAATCAAATGTTTTGCTAATGTCTATAGCATTTCTCTGATTGATTAGTTTAGTGAGCCTGTCAAATAAGTATTCTGGTATGACCTGTTTTTAATAAAGATCTTTCTAATCGTTATTTGCTTTTCTAGATGTTTGTCAGGCATTTTTTAAATGATTCCTTCACAAAATTCCCCATAAATTGAAGTTAACAAAACTGGTTTATAGTTTATATTCTATTCTCTTCTCCTTGTTGAAAATCAGATCATTAGCTCTTCTTTAACATTTAACATTTCCTCCAATACCTGAGGATGCAGTCCATCTAGCCATGGATTTTAATTAGTCTAGGGTCATGTTGGCTGACCTACAGCATGAATCCCATAGCATGCTCTCTTCCCCTTCCCCACAAGTGTTTGAGGATATATTTCATGTCATCCTCCCCCACCTCCAGCTACCATCCCAATGGGACCATTTCTTCCCTCCCCTGTCTGGGATAAGGTCAGGGAGGAGAGGAGTCACATGCAACATGAGGGTTGCAATTTGGGCACTCTGTCTCTAAAAGTTTCACCATCACTGCTCTAGGGCAACTTTATCATCTCTTATTATCTCTTAAGTTACCTTGAGTAACAACTCCTGGTCAACCATTTTTATTCAGTGACTTCCTGTTCAAAGATCATTCTTGCCAAAGAAAATAGAAATTAAATAAAAACTTAATGGCTTATTATCTCCAGATTGGATACCAAACCATGGCCCTATCTATCCTCTCTGTCTCTTTCTGTCTCTCTCTTTCTCCAAAGTAGATAAAAACAAAAGTTTTTGTTCTTATCCATTCTTGTCATTTTAGCTCACTGTGAGCTTTAATACTCTTGGAATTAACTTTACAGGATCATATCACACTCATATTCATCCTCTGTTTTATGTGCTTATTTTTCTATTCTGTGCATATCTTTTTTGTTTTTCTTAATCTAATTTGGTGTGAGAATCCCCTGTGCATTCATATAAATCCCTTCAGGTATCTCATTTCCCCTTCTGTTGGGCTGTTACTTTTTTTTTCTTCTGAATTTCATTCTTGAGCATCCCTTCTGGCTGAACTTCTCCTATAGAATGTTAGCCTCTATGATCCTACATACATTTTCTTTCAATTCCTTGAAATCTGCCTTCCTGAATCTAGAGTATATGTCAGAATGTTTGGATTTCTTCTTTATCTCTATCACAAACTCTAGGAGGGAATATTTAGTCTACTGCCTTCCCAAGGTTCCCATCATTTTTATCACAAAAGAAAATTAATCCATGTTAGAATTAGGTCTAGTACATAACCTCCCTTTATTTATTCCTTCTTATTTTGAAGGGTTAAATTATCATTAATGCAAGTCGATAATTTATTACTTGCTCTTCTTTTTGGCAGGGAGAGAGTTAACAACAGATGCTTAACTCATTGAAGTCTCCCTTCACTGCTATATCTTATCTCTGTTCCAGTTGTGTGATCTCTTTCCCAAAAACCTGATCTAATTCTTCTTTCTCTTCAAGTGATCTATAGTTCTCTTTATTCTGATAAAAATTGCTTTTATTCCTCTTTCTATTGATGTTCACCCAAATGTTCTCTACCCTATTTCCTAGATTTCCTTGCATGAGTATATTTTCTTGATCAATATGCTACTTCCTTCCTATTAATGAGACTGTAGGACTAAAAAAATACACAATTCCCACCAACTGCTGAGTCTGCTTAATACTTAAATATATTGGTGTATCAAGACTCCTGATCTCTTGGTCTTGACCTTAACATGCAAGGAAAACTGAACCACAAAATAATTAAGGTTAAGATCCAGAAAGGGAAGTTTGTAATGCAAGTTATGGAGATACAGGCTGTAAGGGAATTTTTAGGCCAGTAAGGAACACACTAATTGATTATAAAGTGGACTATTAAGCACGTGGTCCTCAGACCATCAGGGAAATCCTTCATTTGACAACACACATATCTATCAAAAAGAGGTTCTCTATTAAAAAAAATCTTTAACATTGATCCTTGAAATGTCTGACTCTCCCAAACCTATTAATATCTCTAAATGTCATTGAAGGTATGTACTCTAAGAACTATAACCCTTGAATATTTCCTTGGAGTAACATTCATTCTTAAAACCATAGAACTGAAAATGACATAGAGCTATGAAAAACATGTCAGGTGTCAGGTATGATACTTAGCAACTAGCTGAGGGAAAAAGGAGGGGGTGGGCATCTAGTGATTCAGTGGATAGTGTTCTGGGTCTGGAGTTAGACTCATCTGGCCTCAGACATTTACTAGAGGTGTGACCCTGGGCAAGTCACTTTACCCTATCTGTTTCAGTTCTTCATCTGTAAAATGAGGTAGAGAAAGAAACAGCAAACTCCTCTATTATTTTTGCCAAGAAAACCCCTAATGGGGTGATGGGAAATCAGAAAGGATTAAAAAAAACAACCTAACAACAAATAAATGTAATCAACACTGTTCCAAGTGGTGGGATGCAAAGACAAAACAAAAAAAAAAACAAATAATACATACGCATGCACTTACACAAACACATACAAAACTAGAACTAACTGAAAATGGGATAACCAATACTATCCAGTTTTATGTGGTAAAGATCTCACATATGAATTACATTTTCACAGAAGCACACATGAATGGCCATTTTTGTTACAAAAATGCAGCCATACCCAAATCACTGATTGTCCTTAGTAATATCTCCTAAGTAGTATCAGACTGAAAAGGTTTGGATGCTAAACTTAAGGAGATAGATAGCTTCAAAGAGGAAATAAACATTTATTAATCTCCTATTCTGTGATAAGCCCTCCATTAAGCAATTTTACAAATTCTGTCTCAAACTGATCCTCACAATAACCATGTCAGCTAGGTACTATGATCCTCATTTTATAGTTGAGGAAACTAAGGCATATAAAGATTAAATGATTTGCCATCAGTCACATAGCTGGTATGTTTCTGAAGCATATTCCAATTTGGGTCCCTCAAAGAGCACCAGATTTGGAGTCAGATGATCTAGTTATAAATTCTTGTCCTGATACTGACTCTGAATTTTACCTTACACAGGTCATTTAGTCCCTCTTGTCCTTAATATCTAATTCTTTGAAAGAAGGATATGGATTATGTGATCTCTAAAATAAGCTCTAAAGCCTTTGATCCTAAAGTTTATTCTTTTGGTAAGAATCATTAGAAAACTGTGACCAGAGGAGTGACGTGTTTTAATCTGTAAATAAGGAAAATCAGAATCATTCTCAGAATTGTTACAAATCATGTGTAAAAAGGAGGGAGGCGACTGGAACATCATGAGGCTGCTTCTGGGAAGATAATTGTGGGATGAGAGATGAGGTGAACAGGACAGGGCTAGTGTGGTAGGTACTCAATTATAGAGTACATGTCAAAAGAAAACTCCTGACCCTTCCTATTTCAATCAATTATTCTATCTATTGGCTAAGCCAGAGCATTTCTGAGCCACCTAACAATTGTACACTTTGTCATTTTAGTAAACCAAACATTCTGGTTCTCTGGGACAAAGGTCCTTTTTATGTCTCTTGTGTTACAAGCCTCAGACTTTGTGACCTGGGCATATCATTTAAGCCTTAGTTTCATCATCTGTAAAGTAAGCTGGAGAAGGAAATGGCAAACCACTTTGCTGAGAAAACCCTAAATGAAGTCACGAAGAGTTGAATATGTCTGTAAAATGGCTGAAAAACAAAAGTTACTGCTCTAAGTAAGACTTGAGTATTGAAGGATAATTGGAACAATCAGTGATTGGAAGCAAAAAAAAATGGTTAAGTGCAATAAAAATTTTTGAAGGGTGATTTTAAATACATGTGCTTGGCAGATGGTTACAATCTCATTAAGAGCTTGAAGGGATCTTTAATGCGACTGAGTCCAAATGTCAGGCCATCAATGTAGAAACTGAGTGATGTGACTTCTCTATGGTCATCCAACTAAGGAATGCCTGAGTGGGATTTGAACTCGGATATTCTTGACTAGAAGTCCAACATTCTTTCCACTATACAACCTAGTTATTTGTTGGTCTAGATGAGAAGGAACCTGAAAAGGAATTTATGGGGGTGCAGGCAAATACTGACTACGGATGTCTCAGGTAAGGATTTAACTCACAAAGTATAAATTGCTTTTGAGCCACCTGATGGAGAGATTTTATGAAAGATACGATAAACTTCAATTTAGGAAATTACAAAGTAAAAAATGAGACTCCCTTTAAGTAAAATTAGGCTCACAGTAAGGTTAAAAAATAAGAGAAATATTATGAGGATGTTCCAGTCATCAATAAAAAACTGAAAAGGCAAACCTTTAAAAAAAAGAACTTGCACTAACCTTTAAGAGAAGAATGGTGCTAATAAAAATGAAGTGCAAAATATTGACTCACAGAGATTCGCAAGGACGTTAGGGAAATGGACAGGGGAGAATGAAGTTAAGAGACATTGAAAATATAAGCATGCACCCACATTCATAACATAAAATAGCAATAAGATTTTAATGGTCTATGAGTAATTTAAAAACCTGCAAATTGACTTTGAAAAAAAAAAAGAACTCATTTATATAAATGCCTCTAGGGGGTGGGGAGAATTTCTTTGTGTCCTGAATGGCTGCTTGGTAGTATTAGCCAACACTTGGTCTCTCTCTCTTAAACTGTGCCTCTCATGGGGAACTATTTAATTTATCACCAAATCAACTCTCTTCAGAATGGTTGTTTATCTCATATTCCCTTTCCCCAAAAGATAACTCAGCTTGGGTGGCTATTTTTGCTAAATTATACCTCTCCTTAGGGTTTGTTTATTTATCTCTAAATGGTCTTTCTCTAGGGTGGCATTGTGGGGTTTTGCTTTGTCTATAATAAAAAATGACCACATTTTATCACTGAATGCTCAGATGTTAGCAAGAAAAAAATAAAGTCATGATAAAGGTAATTAATTTCTGAAAGTTTTATGCAGGAAAACACATCATGATTTTATTTGTGTATTTATTTCATTCTTTGGTATTTGCTTTAGAACTGATTTTTCTTTTCTCTTTACATGGAAAGTTCAGGAGCCAATTTCAAAAGATCTGATTTGCAGGGAAGGGGGAGAGGGGATAATAGCATGTTTAAAGAAGTACATGTTTACTTTTATCAATAGAGATATAAAATCCAGTTTGGTAAAACTCTGATTCACTGAAACTCAGGTGGCCTGATTCTTCTTTCAATTAACTGGATTTTTCCTTCAAAATTCTACTTTTAGAAAAATGGCTTGGGGTCAGTAACATTCAACTTGACTGCTACTTCTACATTTCTGTTATCATATAAGTATTGATATTCAGGATACATTTCATTTCTCCCTAGATTTTGTTAATTTATAACTTTTTTTTTAGAGTGAATGACACATATGGGAGAAAATGTGAGGATAGCATTTAGGAATTTATTGAAAACTTTAAAATCCTTAAAACAATACATATGCTAGCATTCTGATTACTCAGAAATTTTGTGTTATGAGTGTTTTGTCAGTCATCTTAGATTCTTCATTTTCTCTCATCTTCCTACTTCCAAATCATTTGCAAACTCTTGTCAATTCTACCTGTATGGCAATCCTTCTACCCATCCTTCATTTCTCTTATCCATCCCTTTCTCTCACAAAGCCACTAGTGGATTCACACTCCCTTATCACCTCTGACCTAGACTACTTCAATAGCCTCAAAATAGGTTTCAATATGAAGTCTCACCTCTCTCCAAATTCACCCTTTACATATCTGCCAAAATAATATTCCTACACTACAACATTGGTCTGGTTTTATCATTCCCCTGCTCAAGAAGTTCTATGGACTCCTTCTTCTCTCCAGGCAAAAGTAATGTACTTCTTTATTTAACATGTAAATACCTTCAACTTCTGACTCCAGCATAGATTTGCTGATTTATTACTACAATTCAGACATTCTCCTAAACTCTTGTTCTTGCATTCAGTATTTTAAAAATTATTTATTTATTTAGAATTTTTTTTCTATGGTTACTTGATTCATGGTGCCCTGTACCCCTTTTTTCCCCTCTCCTGGAGATGACAAGCAATCCCACTGGGTTATACATGTATCATTGTTGAAAACCTATTTATATATTATTCATATTTGCAGTAGAGTGATCATTTAACACCAATATCCCAATCATATCCCCATCGAACTATGTAATCAATCATATGTTTTTCATCTGAGTTTTTTACTCCTATGGTTCTTTCTCTAGATGTGGATAGCATTCTTTCTCATAAATTCATCTGGATAGTTCTGTATCACTGCATTGCTGCTAGTAGAAAAGTCAATTACATTAGATTGTGCCACGGTGTATATGTCTCTGTGTCTCCTGATTCTGTTCCTTTCACTCTGCATTAACTCTTGGATTCACATGGAATTCCTCCAGTTAATTATTCCTTTCAGCAGCATAGTATTCCATCACCATTCGATTCCACAATTTGCTTAGCCATTCCACAATCTAAGGGCATCCCTTTGTTTTCAATTTTTTTTTGCCACCACAAAGAGTATGGATATAAATATTTTTGTAGAAGTCTTTTTCCTTATTATCTCTTTAGGGTACAAACCCAGGAGTGGTATGCTAGATCAAAGGGCAGACACTCTTTTAAAGCACTTTGGGCAGAGTTCCAAATTGCCCTTTAGTATGGTTGGACCAATTCACAACTCCACCAGCAATTCATTAGTGTCCCAGTTCTGCCACATGTCTTCCAACATTTATTACTTTCCTTTGTTGTTATAATAGACAATGTGCTAGGTGTTGGGCAGTACTCAGAGTTGTTTTGATTTGCATTTCTCTAATTATAAGAGGTTTAGAACACTTATATGCTTATTAATAGTTTTGATTTCTTTATCTGAAAATTGCCTATTAATGTCCCTTTCCCATTTATCAGTTGGGGAATGATTTGATTTTTTTGTACAATTGATTTAGCTTCTTATAAACTTGAGTAATTAGACCTTTGTCAGAGGTTTTGGTTATAAAGATTTTTTCCCAAATTGTTGCTTTCCTTCTAATTTTGGTTGCATTGTTTTTGTTTGTACAAAACCTTTTTAATTTAATGTAATCAACATTATTCATAAACATTTTATAATGTTTTCTATCTCTTGCTTGGTATTAAAATATTTCCTTTACCATACTTCTGACAGGTATACTATTCTATGTTCACCTAATTTACTTATAGTTTCCTTCTCTATATGTAAGTCATTCACCCATTCTGAATTAATCATGGTGTAGGGTGTGAGATGTTGATCTAAACCTAATCTCTCCCATACTGTTTTCTAATTTTCCCAGCAATTTTTATCAAATAGTTTGGGTTTTGTCCCCAAAGCTAGGATTTTTGAGTTTATCGTACATTAGCTTGCTGAGGTCATTTATCCAGGTCTATTCCACTGATTCTCCCTTCTCTCTCTTAGCCAGTACCATATTGTTTTGATGACCACTGCTTTATAATACAGTTTATGATCTGGTACTGCTAGGTCCCCATCCTTCACATTTTTGTCATTATTTCCCTTGATATTCTTGATCTTTTGTTCTTCCAAATGGACTTTATTATAATGTTTTTCTAATTCAGTAAAAAAGTTTTTGGTAGTTTGATTGGTATGGCATTGAAAACAGGCAATCTTTCCTTCAGTAGTATCTGGGATTGTATGATAGTTAGATTGTGTTCCCTTAAACACTTCAGGTACAACTACTGATTCAAAAGCTGACTGATGTTCCCTATTTTGCCCTACTGTTTTTGTGACTGACACTAGATGATTTTTGTTATCAATCACAGCAACAGTCTCATTGATGTTATGCTTAGCTACACTGATTGTAGAAGAAGACAACTGTTCCATATCTCTTCCCCAAAGTTTAGGATGAAATTCTGTAGCTAAGGGGTTGAGAAAGGTGGATTTGGACTTTCCTACACAGCTGCTATCATCTTTTAATTCAGTGGGTCGTTTCTTTAAAATCAAGTTCTTGCCAACATCTAAACTTTTTTGCTCTTTAACCTCTAACTGTGACATTGTGTCTAAAGCAATTGAATGGGAAAGAATTGTTGCATCTAATTCCCCCAAGGTTACTGAAAGTGTTCCTTTCTGGAAACTTTGTAAATCCTCGCCATAATGTTCTTTATCCAAGCTGTCCCTTTGCTTTATACTTGGAATAAAGAGAGGAATTTTAATTTTTGATGATTCTAAACCATTTTGCAAAATTTCTTGATGTGATTCTTTGCAATGTTTGATTCATGCTTCCCTCCCAATGTGTGTGATATGGAAGGAGAAAGCCGATCCCTTATATAATCATCCTCCTTAATGCCAAAGATTTCTTTGCGCATTTGCATTATCTCTTCCCATTGCTCATTATCTACCACAGACCTCTGTGTATCCTCTGTGTAGATTACTTTAGACACTTTTTCTATTTTGCCCAGATTTCTCATTTTGCTTTCCTCATTTCTATTAGACTTTGCCACACCCAAATTACACTGATTGATAGGTTTTAAATCATAAATCTCGATTCATAATGATTTTTTCGGTTTTGTTCCCATTTGTATATATCTCTCCATGTCATCTAATGAAGGTGTTTGACTGTACTTTTTGCATGTATGATTGCAGCAAATACCTTCATGCTTTTCTTCCTCATGCCTTTTTGATTCATTATCCCTAGCCCATTTTGAATTATAAAATGCCTTTCTATTATCTCTTTGATTAATGGGTTTTGAAAAATCTATTTGTTGCTTATATCTACAAACCTGAATCACGTGCCCAATCTTCCCACACAAGTAGCATCGGGGTGCTGATTTTGATTTTGGGGTGCTGTTGGCAGGTTGTCTAAATCGATTTCTACTTGTTTGAAGAGCAAAATTCTTCACTTCCTCAATTTCTTTCTCACATCTAGATTGCTTCAATTGACGCTTCAGATCTACTATGATCTCATCTTTATCATTGTCAGATTGCCTAGCCATTCTTACTTCTTTCTGTTTTGAATCATGTATATATGCCGCATGTTGCCTAATATCCTCCAGTGGTAATGATTCCCACTGTGGACAACTTTGCCTGAAATAATTTTGTATCGGGATTGAGTATCCCTTTACAAATTGCCTCCTTATATAATCAATCATATCCTGGGTATGTTTGTCTCTAAGTCCTAATATTGTTTCTGCTGCTTCAATAAACTCTATCTAGAAAACTGCTCGGGTGTTTTTCTTCCCCTTGCCTCAGTTTTTCAAATTTCTGCCAGGCATTTCTTCAATAAGATCAGCCCTGCATCTTAACAAGTATCTCATGTTAGCATGTTGAGTGAAATCCAGATCTTGATGCACTAGTGGCCATGACTCTAAATTGGGATTCGTCCTAGTTTCATTGAGGAATTTTTCCTTTTCCAAGGGAGAGTAAAATTCCCCCAAAAGAAATTCAACATCTTTGAAACTAGGGTTGAAAAGAGTGAACACCCACTTTAATTCTTTTAGGCTCTTGTAAGGCTTTTCGTAGGACCTCGGAAAACACCTTTTTAAAACTTCCATGTCACTAGGAGTGAATGCCTTGTATGTTTTGACAGGCACCACCCCCTCACCAGGTTGCACAATAGTCCTGTCCACTATTGATAGTACAGAGACCACTGCATTCTGAATCAGTTGTTCTTTCTCAGTTTCCTTTTGCCCCAAAAACTTTGATTCTATAATTTCTAATTGTAAGATCGTATGCTTATCAAGTTCCTTTCCTTCACGTATTTGCTTTAACACTTGGAACAGTAGTTTGATGTTCTCTACTAGTTCCTTGCTATCATTATCTTGTTTTGGATGATATGCCTTGTAATAATTGAACAGATGAGTCAGGACCACTTTTGAAATTGCCAAAAAATGCCATAGAGACAGAACAATTGCCACAGCTGTTGGTATGAAGCATATACACTCAGCTAAAGTGAATGCAAACCATTTGTAATAGTCATAGATTTCAATTAATTGTTGTATCAAGTTTGGTACTTTTATCAGCCAAAATGTATATAGTCCCTTCATAGAAGACCAAATAAGCAGGGAAAGTCTGCTTAATACAAAAATTATTGTTGTGAAATTCATTTTCTTTTGCTTCAGAAGATTGTAGGTTTTGTTTGACTTGGCTTGCCAGATGTAATGGGGATAATTTGAGGAAAGGTGTGTGGTACAAGGGAATTTTGAAAGGAGGTTGTCAGGGACTTGCTAGGTGGGTAATATAGGTTACAGGTAGGCTGGAATAAGGAGGATTCAGGTGGGGGAAGGGAGACAGAGATGGAGTCTGAGCAAGGTCCTGCCTTAGCTCAACTTTCAAGGTGCTCTTGACATCTAAAGGGAATAAAATGATGACTAACCAATTTCTTTAGATAAGATACTGTCAAATTATAGTTAAACTCCTCACAGATTTGAACTACTCTCTAATTTACTCTCCTTATTCACTCCACAGACATATAAGGTAAGGGAAGGAAGGTAGGAAATAATATAGGGAATGAAGATACAAAGGGTTTATCTAAACTAACAATTCTTAAATAAATATTTCCAAGCTAGACTACATTTCAATTCTACAGATAGGCAAGGAAGCACCTCAGCTGGTTAGAAACTCTCTCCACAAGATTCCCCAAAACCAACTGACTCCTCTCCCTCAAGATTCCAAACCCCTAACTGATTTCAGAACTCAGCCAAAGCTTGAAAAAACTATCATGACCCCCTCTCTCTCTACTACGTATGGCATTGAATAAGTAAATTGATTTGGATAGGATTGTCATTTTTATTATAATAGCTCTTCCTATCAATGAGCAATGAAAGTTTTTCCATTTATTTAGATCTAGTTTTAATTGTATGAAAAGTAGTTCATAGTTGTGTTCATATAATTCCTGTGTTTGTCTTAATAGATAGATTCCTATATATTTTATATTGTCCAGAGTGATTTTAAATTGAGCATCTCTTTCTAATTCCTGCTGCTGAATTATGTTTGAAATATATAGAAATGCTGATGATTTATGTGGGTTTATTTTGTACCCTGCAACTTTGCTAAAGATGATAATTATTTCCATTAGCCTTGTAGTTGATTTTCTAGGATTTTTTAACTATACCATCATATTATCTGTAATGAGTGATTGTTTAGTTTCCTCATTGCCTACTTAATCACTTCAATTTCTTATTCTTCTCTAATTGCTATTGCTAGAATTTCTAGTAGAATATTAAATAATAGAGGTGATAATGGACATCCTTGCTTCACTCCTGATCTTGAACTTGACCCGATAGTAGACGATACTGGCTGATGGTTTAAGATATATACTGCTAATTATTTTGTCGAAGGGCCCTTCTATTCTTATCTTTCCAGTGTTTTCAATAGAAATGGGTGTTATATTTTGTCAAAGGCTTTTCCTACATCGATTGAGACAATCATGTTATTTCTGTTAGTTTGATTATTAATATGACCAAAATAATACATGGTTTTCCTATTATTAAAACAGCTTTACATTCCTGATCTAAATCCCAACTGGTCATAATTAATAATCCTTGTGATAACTTCCTGAAGTTTTTTTGTTAGTATTTTATTTAAGATTTTTGCATCTATGTTCATTAAGGAGATTTGTCTGTATTTTGCTTTCTCTGTTTTTGGTCTGCTTGGCTTTGGAATCCGTACCATATTTGCATCCTAAAAAGAATTTTATAAGATTCTTTGCTTATTTTGTCAAATAATTTGAATGGTATTATGATTACTTGTTCTTTAAATGTTTGATAGAATTCACTTGCAAATCCATCTGGCCATGGGGATTTTCTCTTAGGAAGCTCTTTGATGGTTTGTTCAATTTCTTTTTCTGGGATGAGATTATTTAAGTATTCTATTTTCTCTCTTATTAATCTAGGCAATTTATATTTTTTAAATATTCACCCATTTCACTTGGATTGCTACATTTGTTGCCATATAAGTGGGAAATGTAATTTTTTAAATAATTTTTATTTTTTAGAAAAGTTATCATGGTTACATGATTCATGTTCTTACTTTCCCCTTCACCCCCCCACCTCCTCCACCCCCCATAGAAAATGCGCGTTTCCCCAGTTTTAACATGTGTCAGCAATCAAGGCTTATTTCCAAATTGTTGTTAGTTACATTGGTGTGGTAATTTCGGGTCTACAACCCCAATCATGTCCTCATCAACCTGTGTGTGTTCAAGCAGTTGCTTTTCTTCTGTGTTTCCTCTCCTGTAGTTCTTCCTCTGAATGTGGGTAACATTCTTTACCATAAATCCCTCAGAATTGTCCTGGGTCATTGCATTGCTGCCAGGACAGAAGTACATTACATTCTATTTTACCACAGTATATCAGTCTCTGTGTACAATGTTCTTCTGGCTCTGCTCTTTTCACTCTCCATCAATTCCTGCAGGTCTTTCCAGTTCACATGGAATTCCTTCAGTTTATTATTCCTTTTAGTGCAATAATATTCCATCACCAGCATATACCACACTTTATTCAGCTATTCCAATACAAGGGCATACCCTCGTTTTCCAGTTTTTTACCACCACAAAAATCATGGCTATAAATATTTTTGTACAAGTCTGTTTATCTATGATCTCTTTGGGGTACAGACCCAACAATGGTATGGTTGGATCAAAGAACAGGCAATCTTATATAGTCCTTTGAGCATAGTTCCAAATTGCCATCCAGAATGGTTGGATCAGTTCACAACTCCACCAGCAATGTATTAATATCCCAATTTGGCCACATGCCCTCCAACATTCATTACTCTCCCCACACTCATTTTAGCCAATCTGCTAGGTGTGAGGTGATACCTCAAAGCTTCTTTGATTTGCATTTCTCTAATTATTAGAGATTTAGAGCACTTTCTCATGTGCTTATTGATAGTTTTGATTTCTTTATCTGAAAATTGCCTATTCATGTCCCTTGCCCATTTATCAATTGAGGAATGGCTTGATTTTTTTTATACAATTGATTTAACTCCTTGTATATTTGAGTAATTAGACCCCTGTCAGAGTTTTTTTTATAAAGATTTTTCCCAATTTGTTGTTTCCCTTCTGATTTTGGTTGCATTGTTTTGTTTGTACAAAAGCTTTTTAATTTAGTATAATCAGCCGCCCCATTCACATTCAGAGTTATAATTATCAGTTGTGTATTCCCCAACATTTTGGTATCCTCTCTTAGTTCTACCCCCCTTCTTCTTAGGTTATTTCCTTTTAAACCAGTGATTTGTTTTAAGTCAGTAACTCTTGTACCCTCCCTTCATTTACTACCCTTTCTACTCCCTCCCTTGTCATTCCCTCCTTTTTATTCCCCCCCCCTTTTTATTTTTAAGGCCTAATGAATTCCCTCTCCCTTCTCCTTCCCTCCCTTTTTTGACCTCCCCACTCCTCTGCTCCCCTTGGTTTATCCCTTCTGACTTCTCAGTAGGGGTAGATAGTGTTCTATATCTCAATGGATATAGCTACTCTTCCCTCTCAGGGTTAATTCCACTGAGAGTAAGGTTTACATATTACCTCTTAATGCTCTCTTCTTCTTCTCCTTCTTATAATAATATTCATCCCCTTCCCTTCCCATGCCCTCTTTGTGTGTAATAGAATATCCTATTTTTCTTATTCATTCAAGTTACTCTTGGTGTCCTCTACTATTCACCTCCACTCTTTCCCACCCCCAAATCATCTTAGACCATTTAGTACTCCAACCTTTCCCTATGAATAATTCTTCTAATTAATATAATAGTGGATACTATAATAGTAAATAGAGTTCACTATAGAGAATTACACATAACATTTCTCCATATAGGAATACAAATAATTAGATGTTATTGAAGTCCTTAAAGAAGAATTTAAAAATAAGAGTTTTCTTTCTTTCCCCTCTGTTTCTTATTTACCTTTCCATGTTTCTCTTGATTTTTGTCGTTGGATATCAAACTTTCCATTTAGTCCTTATCTTTTCTGTGAAAATACTTGGAAATCTTCTATCTTGTTGAATGCCCATACTTTCCCCTGGAAGTATATAGTCAGTTTTGATGGGTAGGTGATCCTTGGTTATAGACCCAGCTCTCTTGCCTTTCAGAATATCATATTCCAAGCCTTGCAGTCTTTTAGCTTGGAGGCTGCCAGATCCTGTGTGATCTTGATTGGTGCTCCTTGATATCTGAATTGTCTCTTTCTGGCTTCTTGTAAATTTTTTTCTTTTACTTGGAAGCTCTTGAATTTAGCTATTATATTCCTAGGGGTGGTCTTTTAAGGGTTAAGTGTAGAGGGTGATCTATGAATCCTTTCAATGATTATATTGCTTTCTTGTTCATGAACTTCAGGGCATTTTTGTTGTATAATTTCTTGTAGTATGGAGTCCAAATTTCTATTAATTTCTGCTTTTTCAGGAAGACCAATGATTCTCAAATTATCTCTTCTAGACATGTTTTCTTGATCTGTCAATTTCTCAGTGAGGTATTTCATGTTTCCTTCTATTATATATATATATATATAAATTTTCCTTTTTAATTTGGTCTATCCTGTTTTCCAGCTGTTTGATTTTGGTCTCCAATTTCCTTACTAATTCTTTTGATTTGGGGGCATCTTTTTCTAATTGCCCAACTCTAGCCTTTAGAGACTGGTTTTTGACTATAATGTTCTGGTTTTCCTTTTAAATCTGGTCTGTTTGGTTCTTCAAGGTTTTTAGCTGGTCATTTCTGGTCTTCAATTTGCTTATCAATTCATTTGATTTCTGAACCTCACTTTCTAATTGTGAAATTCTGCCTTTTAAACTGTTATTTTCTTGCCAGTTCTCTACCATCTTCCTCATAATCTCAGATTTGAACTCTTCAATAGCTTGTGACCAGTTTTCATTTTTTGGGACAGTTTAGATATGATTATTTGTTTGTTCTTCTCTGCTGTTTGCTCTGTTGTCTGGATTTTTTCTGTGTAAAAGTTGTCGAGTGTTAAGGATTTCTTCTTGATCTTTTTATTCTGTGGTTCTTGTCTCTGGCTTGCCATTGTTAGCCCAGCTCTCTCTCAGCTTTATCCTCATGCCCAGGGTCTGTCTGCACTCTTTAGGCTCTTGAAGTCTCAGTTCTAGTTGTTCTCAGGGTCAAGCCTCCTGGTGATCCCCTTGCTTGTTCCTCTGCCCAAAGCTCCTTTAACAGTCTCAGGGAGGTGCTTCCACAGTTTTTGCACCACTCTGCACTGGGTCCCCACTCAAGGTCCGTGCCTGCTCTCAGGATCCATATCTGTAGCTGTGACTAAGCCTGTGCTCAGGGTCTGTGTTCAATGTCCTTGTGTTCTTTAGCCTCTTGGGGTCTTAAGTCTTGCTGCTCTCAGGAACAGGACTTGGTGACCCCAGGTAGCTGCCAATGACTTAATGGGTGCCCCAAACTTGCTCTAAGTCTTTTGTGCTGGCTTTGGCCCTGTAGATGGTGTGGGGGGGAGGAGGGGGTTGCTTAGCTCGCGTTTTAGTGAGAGCTGTTTCATCCCTTTATAGCTTGGAAAAACCCCGATTCCATGTACCTTCAATGCTGTGCCCTGTTGTGGGGTCCCTTCCTTTTTCAGGATTTGTTTTTAATGTCTTCTTAAGGAGTCCTGTATATGTGGGTTAGGAGAGGTTAAGCAAGCTGCTTCTACTCTGCTGCCATCTTAACCTGGAAGTCGGTAATGTAATTTTTAATAATTGTTTTCATTTCCTGTGAGAGTGCCCTTTTCATCTTTTATACTATTAATTTGATTCTCTTCTTTCTTTTTTATTAGATTAACTAGTACTTTATCTATTTCATTTGTTTTTTTCAAAGTACCAGCTCCTAGTCCTATTTATTTGTTCAATAGTTTTTTGTTGTTTTTTTTTTTTTACTTTAAATTTTATTATTTTCTTCTTCAGTTTTTAGGATTTCCAATTTAGTTTTTGTCTGGGGATTTTTAATTTGTTCTTTTTCTAATTTTTTAAGTTGGAGGCCTAATTCTTTGATCTCTTTCCTTTCCATTTTGTTGGTTTAGCCACAGAGATATAAGTTTTCCCCTGAGTATTGCTTTGGCTATATCTCATAAATGTGATATGTTGTGTCCTCATTGTCATTCTCTTTAAAGAAGTCTGTAATTGTTTTTTATGATTTCTGTTTTGACGCACAAGTTTTGAAGAATTAATTTATTTGGTTTCCATTTGATTTTAAATTTGCCTTTCCTTAGACCCTTGCTAATTATAATTTTTACCGCATCATGATCTGAAAAAGTTGCATTTATTACTTATGCTTTTCTGCATTTGTTTGCAATATTTCTTTGTCTTAGTAGATGGTTGATCTTTGTAAATGTACCATGAACTGCTGAGAAGAAGGTATATTCTTTTTTATCCCTATTCAATTTTCTTCAGATATATATTAACTCTAATTTTTTTACATGTTATTCACTTCCTTTACGTCTTTCTTATTTGTTTTTTGGTTCTATTTATCTAGTTCTGAAAAGGAAAGGTTGACATCCCCCACCACTATGGTCTTACTATCTGTTTCCTCCTTAAGCTCCTTTAATTTCTCCTTTAGAAATATAGATGCTATACCATTTAGTGCATAAATTTTTGGTAATGATATTACTTCATTATTTATTATACCTTTTAGTAAAATGTAATTTCCTTCCTTATCACTTTTAATCAAATCAATTTCTACTTTGGCTGGTATCATAATTGCTAGTATTGCCTTTTATACTTTAGTTGAAGCATAATAAATTCTATGTTAGCTTTTTAACTTGAATCTGTATGTTACCCTGCCACAAATGTGTTTCTTTTAAAAAAACATAGAGTAGGATTCTGGTTTTTAATTCACTCTGCTATCCACTTACATTTAATGGGTAAGGTCATCCCATTCACATTCAGCATCATGATTACTACCTGTGTATTGCCTTTCATCTTATTATTCCTTTTAGATCCTACTCTATTCCGTTTCTCTCTGTTCCTCTTCACCAGTATTTTGCTTTTTGTCAGGCCCCCATTTACCATCTCTTCCAATTACCTCCATCTTCCCTTGACTTATCACCCTTCTACTTCTCCACAGGATAAGATAGAATTCTATACTCCACTGATTAGGATAAGTTAAAATTCTATGCCCTACTGACTATAGATGTTTTTTTTTCCTTCTCTGAACCAGTTAAGATGAGAATAAAGTTTAAGCATTGTCCATCATCACCCTTATCCTCCCCACTCCATGCCTCTTTATGTTATATAATTTACCCCATTCTATTTCTCCCTTCTGTTTTCTCTCAGATCAAACTTCTTTTTCAGCCCTTGATTGATTTTTTACATATTGTAAGATTTAAATTTAGATTTCTTTTACTAAATGTGAGAGTTCTAAAATAATATTGTGGTCACTAATTTTATTTTACTTTATTTTATTATTTTTTAAAAACCCTTATCTTCTGTCTTGGAACCAATACAGAAGAGTGGTAAGGGCTAGGCAATGGGTGTTAAGTGAGTTGCCCAGGGTCACACAGCTGGGAAGTGTCTGAGGTCAGATTTGAACCTAGGACTTCCCATTTCTAGGCCTGGCTCTCAATCCACTGAGACACCCAGCTGCCCCCTGTGGTCACTGATTTTAAAATATTATAGCTTAAGTCAAAATGACTTTATCAGCTTTTATTTGCAAAGAGGGGGAAAGAGAGAAAGTGTAAAATGTAGATAAAAGACAGATTCCTAACAAGCCTACCAGCCCTTCTCTGATAAAGTTCAGCTCAGCCCCAATAGGGGCTTCCCCAAGTCTGACCTCCACTGCATTTCCCAGTCATCCTCAGCCAGAAGTCCCAGTGATGTCTTCAGCAAGAGTTCCATCAATACAGCCTCCTCCAAATCCAAGACAGGAATCTCAGTCAGTCACCCAGCAAGCAGATGCAAGACCCAAGGAAAAAGTCTCCTCCAAAGTCAAAGCAGGGATTTCAGCCAATCTCTCTAAATGCCTAGAAAGAATTGATTCCTCAGACCATGCTAGTTTCTTCTTTTATCCTCCTTATTCCATGTTACTTCCTGTCACTCCTCTTCACAGAAACCAATTACATTCTTTTAATTTGCCTAGCACTGCCAAGGAGGGGGTGAGGTGGGGGGGGGTGGAGCAGTGGCCTTTGGAGGTATGAGCTTACTCTAGTGACTTGAGAACTCTCATACTTAATGGTATGTTGGGGTGCTTTGAGTTCTTGATTTGATAAGCTAAGAATAGGTTGGGGAGAGTTAATCTTATCTTCACAATATCATTCATACGCATACATATCATATATACATATCTTTCCATATTTTCACATTTATATATACATTATATCATCATATATCATCATATACACCACATCATCATAATTAGCTTATTTCTCCCCCTCTTTCTGAGTAAATTCTTTCTATCTTCTCCACTATTAAGAGTAATTTTTGAGAATTACTGAAATCCACTTTCCATGTAGACATATAAATATTTTGGCCTTAATGAGTCCCTTGAATTTTCTCTTTCTTATTTACCTTTTTGGGCTTCTTTTATATCGTGTTTCTGAACTTCAGATTTTTTGTTTAGGTCTGGCTTATTCCTCAGGAATTCTTGGTAATCTTCTATCTTTTTGAATGTCCATTTTTTCCCAAAAAGAATATACTCAGTTTTACTGGATAGGTGACTCTGGGTCATAAACTCAAATCTCTTGCCTTTCTGAATATCATATTCCATGACTTTTGATCCTTTAATGTAGAAGCTCTTAAGTCCTGTGTGATCCTGATTTAGCTCCATGGTATTTGAATGGTTTCTTTCTGGCTGTTTGAAGAATTTTCTCTTTGGCTTGGAGCCTATTGAATTTAGTTAATATATTACTGGAAGTTGAGGATTTCTTTCTGTAAGTGATCTGTGGATTCTATCAATTTCAATTTTATTTTCTTGTTTGAGGATCTCTGAGCAGTTATTTTTCATATTTTCTTGTAATATGATGTCTAAGGTTTTTTTCTTGATCATGATTTTCAGGTAGCCTAATAATTCTCAAACTGTCTCTCCTAGATCTATTTTCTAGTTCAGTTGTTTCTTCAATAAGATACTTCATGTTTTCCTCTTTTTTTCATTTCTTTGATTTTGGTTTATTGTTTCTTGATTTCTCATGAAATCATTAGTTTCAAGATGGCCAATTCTGATTTTTATGGCCTGATTTTCCTTTGTCAGTTTTTGATTTTCTTTTTTTTTCAGTTGGCCTGTTTCTTTTTGAACCACTTTCAATTCATCTTGCATCATTTTACTTTCTTCTAGTATCATTTTCATTTCTCTTTCCCACTTTTCCTCCACCTCTCTTAATTTGTTTTTGAAATCTTTTTTTATTTCTTTCAGAATTTGGGTCAAATGCATATTTTTCTTTTGGACTTTTTTTGTGCGTTTCTTTTGCTTTCACTTTCCACTTCTGTGTCTGTACCCTGCTCTTTGTCTACACAAAAAATTCTTTTTTATGTAAACATAAAAAAGAGCTAGATGCTTTTTTGTTATTTCTTCATTTTTCCTATCTAATTATAAGCAGGCTCTGTTTTCTGGGAAGTTGGGGTACGGTACACTCTTAAACTTCAGTACTTGTTTCATGTTTTCCTCAGCTTATTTTCTGGGTCTGAGGGCTGAGAGCTCTGGAATTCCCTCAAATTCTGGTTCTAATTCAATTGACCCTTGAGATGCTCATGGCTTAAGGACTTCACTCAGGCTTGGGCATAAGCTTATAATTTCACTCTGACCTTGATCAGATCAGGTGCTAATCAAATTCGAGACCCAGTCTTAGGCTCAAGTTTTTGGTCTTGCTGTGTACTAGATCCAATCAGGCAAACCCTTGATTGCCTTGTCTTGGAGCTCTGTCCTGAGCTTTATGCAGAAAGATAAGCACTTAATACTATCAGTCACCCCAACACTGTGTACTATGTCCGTATCCCTAGCTAGAAATCCTTTTTTCCCTCTTGGCCCACACAGATCAACCCACTTTATCCCAAACTGCCCTGGGCTGGGACTCTGGACTTCTCTATAGGTTTGAAATTTCAAGGGGTGTGAGTTGGCTTGTACAACTATTTGCACAGGCAGGATCTCAGTGTCTGAATGTTATCTTGGACTTATGCTCTGAAACTGGGATATCAGATGTTGAGTGTGTGTGGGGGGGTGTGGCGGCTGGCTCTTGGCTTGCTCTTCCCTCCTTGCTACACCCTTTTGCTGGCTTTGCTTTCCTCTCATCCCAATTCCCCCAGACAATCTCTACTTACCTTTTGGCGTTTCCTTTTCTTGAAAGTTACTTCACTCTGTCTCCTTGTTAGATATTTCACACCTGTATTCAATCTATGACATTATTTTAATCTTGGTCAGAGCTTACATTCACTATTATTGATTACAACCCATTTTTCCCATCCACATGCCTATTCCTTTCCCCCCTGCCTGGAGCATGCTCTCTCTCCTCAATCTCTTACACTCTAGCTTTTTTCACAGTCCAACTCAATTTCCAATTTCCACAAGAGGCCTTTCCTAACATCCTCTGGTAACTAGTGCCCACTCTTCCATAAGTTTCCATTTGTTTTGTCTTGTCAACTTGGAAAGACACAGAACCACTAAAGTAGTCAGCAAAACCATATCTTTAATCTGGAAAGAGACAGGTCCTTGAATATCAGCCACCACACAGAGCCAAGCACTAAATATCACACAGAGTCCAATCTTGAGACTCTGGGGACAGTGTCTCTGAGAGGATCATGAAGCTTGATGATTATCCCAAGAATAACAGAACATAGGGATCTTATATACCTTAGGGAACTAAGCACAGCAAACATACACTGACAGGTTCTAAGCAGGTTTGGGAAAGAGGCTATAACCAGAAGTTGGGGTATCAGGTAGTGGTTTACTACAATGCATACAAAAAGGATGGTTTCTGCACAGGTGTGGGTCTTCTTGGGAACAGATCTCTGATACAATGAGGGAAACTTCTAGGACAAAAAGGGTACTTAACATTTGATTATTTCTACTAGTTCCACCTAAACTGGAATCATTAAATACTTTATGATTTATAGTTCACTATGAAACAAAATCAGTCTGGGATACCCCTTAAAGTATTTTCTCAAGGAACAGGAGAAAAACTTGGGGCTCCCTGATTTCAAGTTGACAGTCTTTAAACATTTGAGTACATAATGTTTCCCCCAAAGGAGCTCCAAAACAGCTAAGACTATAATGTTTTTATCTTATTTTCTTTACATGAAAAATATCATGAAGTAATAGAAAATTTAGAAATTAAGAAGAGCCAGATTCAAATCCTACTTCTTACAGATACTGACTGCGTGGCCCTGGAAGGTCAAATAACCTCCCAACTCTCTGGGCAACATTATGACTATACATTTCAGAAAAAAAGGTACCAATCAGCTTTGGTGGAGTGAGTTTGCTCACCTAGAAGCTTTCTTTGTTTAAGTCACTGGTTCAGTGACTTCTTGTTGTATCCCCAGCACCTAACACAGGCTAACAGGGTACATACTCCAAAAATGTTTGTTGACATGAATCAAATATTAGTCCTTTATGAAACAAAATACTAATAGGATTATCCTCTCTTCTAATTCCACATGTTTAAATAAAAAGTTGTTTATATTAGAGAATGATTAAAAATGTACTGAATTTTATCACAAAAGGTAAAGATTTAGTTAGTGGAAATTTCTAAGGCTTCTGAACACTGAAAGTTCCCAACACCACATCAGGACCAACAGATTTTCCCATCATTTGAAGATTACAAACACCTGGAGGGGAAAAGAAGGCAGCTACAGCAGCTGTTCCCACAAAGGTTAAACCTGAAATAAGGAGGCAGCTGGAGCTTACTTAAACATTGTGCCAGTCATCTCCTTCTCCTTTCTACAGTCATACCTGCTTGGAGACAATAAATAAAAGATATATTTATTAAGACATTACTTTGCTTCCACCTCATTCAAACGTGGATTGCATAATCTATAAATACAATTTTTTTATTCGATTCTAACTAAATTTTCTTAGTCAACTTGAATTAAGTCTAATCTAGTTTACTTCAAGTCCTCATTTTATTGGTAGCATAGTGGATAGGTCACTGGACCTGGAGTCAGGAACACCAGTTCAAATTTGACATCAGACAGATGTGTGATCTTGCCAACTCACTTAACTTCTGTTGCCTTAGTTTTCTCAACTGTAAAATGGAGATATTAATAAAACCTGCCCCCCTCCAAGTTTTTGTAAGGGCCAAATGAAATAATATTTTTGAAAAGTGATTTGCACAGTAGGCACATAGTGCCTAGTACATAGTAGGCAATATTTAAATGCTTATTCTTTCCCCTTTCCTTTACCTTTTCCATTCTCATTCCTCTTCCCATTCCCCTTTAATTTTTCCTGAGAGGCACTGTAGCATAGAGTTAGAGAGACTTGTTTTGGACACATTTTAGATATCATTTGCGAACTTCAGCATGGGAATTTTCTTCACCAACATAACTGGCAAACTAGTTTTTGCTTAGTCGATTTCTAAACAAGACTCAGGGTAGTAATGATTGACCAGGGTAGTAATGATTGACCTCAAAGTAACTAGTCTTCCCCATTTCCCCTCATATTTGTTCTTCATTGGCACTAATACTACAAAATATCAGTCTTCTAAGACTATTTTTCTCTTTTACTCTTATGCCTCTTCTAAAAGGTTTTTATGTTACTTCTTGTTTATCTAGAACAAGTGGTAAAACCTTGAGAATTATTTTTTAACAACTCTTAAAAGAAGAAATACAGGACTTTTGACAACAGCGTATATATAATTTAATAGAAAGTGCATTGTAGGAAAAGTACGACAAAAGATATGATTTAGCTGACCAAATTACAGACTTGAGTTTGCTGACATGCTAGGCCTCCTTTTTTAAACCATTAGTGGGTAAATTGAACATGACTTTAGACAGTGATGATTTTAAGAACATCTGTGAAAAGTGAGTTACTTATCACATTCTGCATTCAAAAATACTATAGCTGCTGACATCCATCTTAGAAGCCCAAATGAGGTGATGGGGGGCATAGGGGTATTGACGCATGCCTTCAATTTTAAGGCATTCTGCCTTATCTAACATTGTAGTAAATTTGTTAGCAGACATCATGGCATCGAAGACTGATGTGTACTAATTCCTTGACTGCATGTTTCCTTAATTACAATAGCCAATTTTCTGTCTTTGGTTATTATATCTTATTGTATTTACACATTATTTATCATATATAATTGATATAATATTTTCTGTATTATAGAAGCAAATGAGTTACTCAGTCAGGGCTAGATAGATACATAAAACAATAGACTTATTTGTTTTTTAATGCTCATTTTCTATCCTAGGAACACCTTAAAAGTAGAAGAGCAAGAATTAGGCATACAGGATTAAGTGAATTGTCCAGAGTTACATAACTAGGCAGTACCTAGGGTCATATTTGAACCCAGATCCTCCTGATTCCAGATATGGCTCTTTAACCACTATGCCACCTCGCTGCCTCAGTAGTCCTATTTTATGTGATGAAAGGCAGAGGTATAAAACTCACTGCCTACCAACTATAAGTAGTATGCAATACTCCTAAATGCAGCCACAACCAAATTAAAATGTAATTCAGATATGTTCAACAAAATAAATAAAAATACAATACAATAGAAATAATGTTAAATTGTGGTTTTCTAAGTCTATTAATGGCCCACAGAAATCTTTCTGAGTTTGACACCCCTGATTTAAAGGAAGTCTCCATCTCCAAAATAAAAACAGATCTGTCTTCCCTTGAAAATCCATTAAATAACTCAATGAATGAAGTATTCCTTAAGCCTTTACTGTGTGCAGAGCACTGTTATACTAATCTCTGGGGATGCAAATGGAAAAGTAAGACAACTCTAAAGTAGGGAGACTGCATTTTAATGAGGAAGACAGGAGAATTGGAAAGATGTAGCTACAAGTCAGATGGAAAAGTGCACTGGAAAATCAGGTAGTAATGCTGCTCCTTCACTTATTTCCAGTTTCAGATGCTGAGCTATTGGAGACTACCAAAGATTTTAATGATAAAAATTTTCTTTTCCGAGTCTTCAGTTGCTGCTCTTATAGCACCAGCAGGAACAGTTGTAAAGCTACATCCTCCCATGGGTTGCTTCTTGGGATGGTGGCTTCAGGCACTGGGTGGAAGTAATATTATTCTCAAGGTTTTGGGGTTTCTAATCTCTGGGGATACAAATAGAAAAGTCTAGGCTCAGGGGATTTAGTGGTTGGTTTGATTTGCCTAGAAGATGTTCCCCACTTTCTTTTCCTCATTCTCCAGATGGGTTGGTTTGCTGACCCTTTGAGTGGTGGTTGGTTGGCAGTAAGTAGGGATGGCTAGATGCTTCTCAGTAGAGGCAGTTTCCCCAGATAATGGATACAAGGACTGGATTAGAAGCTGGACTAGTGGTTGGGGGGATGATGTAACTCCAAGGGCTCCCATTCCCATCTACCAATTTATGACAAGTCGGTGAGCAGGAGGTTGCTTGTGGTGATAAGGAGGATAGACCTCTTCTTCATGATGATTTCTTCCTCACGATGATGGTTGTGGTAAATGGGCTGGAAGCAACTCTGGTGGTTTGGGTTTACCTATCATATGCTGCCTGTGGACTCTACCTCAAGGCTCCTTCTGATTCAGCAAAGCTAGCTTACTTAATAGTTATTTTTGTGTGTGTGCATATTAAGGCATTGGGTCTTAGGTTTTCTTTTTATAAAGTATACACTCTATGGAGAATTAATTATTAAGATGTTGTATATTAGCACCTTGGGGTGTATTAGTTGATTGAATACATTTATCCACTTCATGGCAGTTTGCCAAGATTAAGATATAGATGAATTATGAGTTCTGACAAAGGAAAGAATCTTTTTTCGAGGAAATGAGCTCTTAAGGGAGGTATTGAGGTCATTTTAAGCTTAGGGGAAGGAGAAGAGAAAAGGAAATGAGAGAGTGCTTTAAACAAATTTAAACTACTTCACAATTTAGTCTAAATCTGACATTATAGCTGAGCATTGATACAGCAGGGGATGTAAAATAGAACATTGTTTGAATGGTGCAGGCAGTCATCACCTCTTGCCTAGATTTTTATAATAATCCACTACTATTTTCCCTGCTTCCAAACTTCCCTCTCTCTAATCCATCCTTCATTTAAATACTCAAATAAATCTATGGTCTCATTCATTTGGGCAGTTCCTTCCAACAATGTAGATGTTAACTCATTCAAATTTGCCTATCCTAAGATACTTTCGTATATTTCTCCCATAAGTCTACCACAGAATGCCCACGGAAATTATAAGCATTTTCCTACTTGTTTATGACATTGAAAAAAGGACCAGTGAAGCACTATGGCTGTTTACCTCTCATCTTTCATTCTTGGCACATGACCAATGTGGCACTTTTCCCGTCTCAGAATTAATTCCTTGATTAATCCCTTTTACTTCTATTTTCCTGATTTCCTCAGTGGTTATATGTCATTACCTGCTCAAACCTATTATACACTTCTATATTGTCTCTTATGTAGTGCTAATTTTTCATTATTCAATGAGAGTTGTATTCTATACCTCACTGCCTTTTAACAACTCCAATATGATATTATTAATAAAATGTAAATTTAATTTCATGGTTAGGGCCAGTATTGAATCTTTGGAGATCCCCCATGCCTAGTCTGCTTGCTCCTTTGTGTTGACTTCTGGGTCCAATCTGATTTGCATATATGGTAAACCACAGATATATGCATTCTTTTTTATCATATATGTTGCATATATATTATCTTATAATACACATACAATATATATTTCCATTTTCATCATGTAAAATAAGACACATGTTGCTTTCAATGGAGAAAAATTCATGGAGGCAACAAGAAAAAGAAGGATGTGTTCCAATTTGTATTTGGACTCCATTTGCTCCTTTTATGGTGGTGGATAGCAATTTTTGGTCATGAGTCTCTTGGAGTTATCCTGGATCTATGCCTTATTGATAATAGTTAAGTCATTCTTAATTGATCATCATACATTATTGTTGTTACTGTATAAACTGTTCTCCTGGTTTTGTTCACTTTGTGTTGCATCACTTCATAAGCATCTTTCTATTTGTGTGTGTGTGTGTGTGTGTGTGTGTGTGTGTGTGTGATCCTCTTGTTTGTCATTTTTTAATGACACAATAGTATTACACTGCAAGCATATACCACAGCTTGGTCAGCCATTTCCCCAGTTGATGGACACCTGTTCAGTATTCAGTTCTTTGCCACCTCCAGAAAGAACTGCTTTAATGGATAGGTAGGTTCTTTTCCCCTATCTTTAATCTCTGGAATACAATCCTAAAAGGATATGCACAAATATATGGCTCTTTGGGCATAGTTCTAGATTGTTCTCCAGAAGAGTTGAATCATTTCACAGCTCCACTAGAAGTGTATTAGTGTCCCAATTTATCCACACCCCCTCCATTTTGTATCATTTTCCTTTTTGTCATGTTATCTAGCTTGATGGATATATATATATGTATATTTAATAGGATATTCATTTATTTGCATATTGAAACCTGAACAATTTATTAAAAATATTATTTCTGCCTATTCCTTTCATCCCTGAGGCAGCTATGGCAGGCACAATGGATATCATTCTTGACTTGGAGTTGGAAAGACATAAGTTCAAATTCATCCTCAGACACTTTTTAACTTTATGACCCTAGTCAGACCACTTAATTTTTATATGGCTCAGTTTCTTCAACTTTAAAATGGAAATAATAACTGTACCTACTTTTCAGGATTGTTATGAGAATTACTTGAGATGATATTTTAAAGAGCTTAACACAGCTGGCATGTAATAGATAGTATATAATATGTATTATATAAATATATAGTAATATTTGCTCTATTCATATTATTCATATAGTAATAGTTACTATATAAATGCTTACTCTCTTTCCCCCACTTAGTAATTTCTATTTGGAGGGATGTAAAAATTCAAATTTCTTTGCGGGATTATATATCTTCTAGAATGTTCTACTGCTTTCAGGGAATTAAGGTAATCAGAACAGTGATCATCTGATAGATCTTACCATTAACATGATGGTTCTTGGACTCTGTAATGGATTTCCTTTATAGAGGTAGCTGGTGGTACCAGCAATAGAGTTCTAGTACTGAAGTCAAGAAGACCATTGTATGTCAGACATTTCCTTAGTTGTGTGACCTTGGGAAAGTTATTTAACCTGTGTTTGCCCTATATTCTTCAACTGTAAAATAGGGATAATAATAATACCTACCTGCCAGGCTTCTTGAAATAATCAAATGAGATGTATTTGTATATCTATATAAACTACATGTTGATTTAATTTGGAGAAACTTCTCATATTCTTATAAGAATTTATCTGTCACTTCGCCATTATTAACTTACACTGATGCATAAAGTACAATAATTTTGTAGTGAAATCTTTTGACAAGACAGTTTATGATTGTCTTAAAACTGTATGAATTTTAGCATTAAATGTCACCTTTCTTGCTATTCTGCCACCATCACTGCAAGAACAGGAGAGACAGCATATGTCTGAAGGTCATTTTAATTTCTTTCTTGTTTCATTGGTTTCTATGTCCGAAAGAAATTCACCAGCAAGTGGCAAACTTTCTGGTGATGCATCATTCTATCATTAGCTAGGTTGGTCCTTGAAAAAAAGCTATTGACAGCAAAATATTCAATTTATTTCTACAATGATTCAACCTTCCAAAACTGATAACCCTATTGTATTACTTTCAAGAACCCAGGTCATGTCCATATTAGAGTTGAGAATCCGATTGGCACTTTATAGGCTTTCAAATAATCGCCCACAGAATTTTTCTAATTCATATACCTGATCACATAGTTCCTGAGTTCATAAGCTTTCACTGGCTGTCTATTGCCCCAAGCATAAAAGGTAAACACTTTAGTCTAACTTAAAGACTTCTGTCTCTTTTAACTTTTCTCTATTGTATGCACTCTGTTTTCTTCTTACTGTTGTTTGTCCTTCATTTTTATCATGGAATGATGTCTTGAACTGCTTGTCAACTGAATATAACACTTCAGGTTTTTTTAATGTAAATATGGGGCCAATAAAATTCTTACAAATGTACAGGACTTACATAAACCATTTCATAACATTCTTGTAAATTGTAAGATGAATATACACTATAAATCTGTGTCATAAATGAATAAACTGAGTCACAAAGTGTTTAAGTAACTTTTCAAAGTCACAAGAAAATTAGGAACATAGTAGAATCTAGCTTTCTGCATCTTGAACCCAATGTTCTTTTCATTAGGCCATACTGCCTTTCTGAATATAAAGGGTCTGATGAAAAACTAAAGCAGTAATGCTGTTTGTTTGACAGCTGCTAACAAAATCAATTCCTTTTCTTTCCTTCATTATAGCTCCCAAACAAAGCTGCCCAAAGCAAAAGCTGGAAGAAACAAAAGAAAAGCCTTTCATTCTATTCCCTGCCTCAAATATCCCACAGTCATGCTTTCCTGGCTATTTTCTCTCTCCTCTCTCTACACTCATTGTATATCATCCATAAACAATGTTTGTTCTACAATTTACTTTTTGCTTCTCCTAGTCTTTCTGCTTTCCTTCTGACATATGGCTGGAAGCCTAACCCAGCTAGCCACATAACTGTTTTCGTGACCTCTTTCACCATGGCACCCAACCACTTCATGAATTATTTGAGGTCATCTAATGGCCTAGTTCAGAAGATGCTTCCCTTGACTTCCAAGCTTTGCATAAAGTGTATGAGCGTGTTGAGAATACAATATTGCAAAGTGGGCAGTGATGAACTATTTGCTATCAAGCAAATAGGATTTTCATTAGAGATAGGAAGACCTTTGAATAGAAAGGTGGCATTAGGAGAAGACAGTGAGAAAAGATATTCAATTAAATCGTAAGTGGTCAAGTACAGGGCAGACACTAGACTGCATTTGCCATTGCTTTTATAAATGGATAATAAAGGAAAAGCATACTAGCTAACCTACCTTCTTTTATACGATAAATGTATTGCTGAAAAGTTTAATATAAACCAAAACCTACGAACCATTGACTTAGACAAGTAAAACTCTGTTGAAGCAAATACCGATACAGGAAAAGATGCTATTTCCATGTCCTCATGGACGGAACACAGTATCCGTGTTTTACTGATATGCTTGAAAAAAAATTCTCTATAGAGAATAACTGTTTCTGAGAAACAATTTTCAATTAATGTTCCATTACTAATGAACAGCATTGAGTAAAATTATACGAGCTCTTCATCCTCACCACCTCATCCTAATAATCTAGTGATGTGATGTCAGTAAATTCACTATGATATAAGACCTCACTATTTGAACCCATTGACTAGAACTAAAACACATGATTTTCAGGTTTATTGTTTTGCTTCTTGTCCTTCCCCAACATTTCCCTCCAATTATCAGAATCTGGCTTATATAGACATACCTGTAGAAAAATGGGAAAAGAAAAAAAAAAAGGATTCTCAGTGCTTAAGCAAGCTCTTGGGCTAATCATGCATGGAATATAGAGAGGCTTTATTTAAATTGGCAAAAAATGCAAAAGAGAAGGAATTCACACCTCAACCCACACATCTCTCATGGACTTCTATATAGTCCCCCATATTTTTAGTGCTGTTCTAGGATTACAAAATAAATAATAGAATAATTATATCTCCTAATCAATTGTCATATATGGTATTATTAAGGCAGATCATTTTAACAATTATTTATGCTTAGTTACTTTATTTTTCCAGCACATTTTTTGAGAATTAAGGTACTATTAATCTTCTTTAAAATGTCCTTAGCTTTTAGCCGTGTCCACTTTTATAGGTTATAAAGGTAATTGATTGTCATATATTTGGGATGAAATTTGATTCCTGAGTATTAATTTAGTAGTGGAAGACAACATCTTTCATTAAAGCCCTGGTCAACATGATGTGGAAGTAGCCTCAAGTTTTTGAAGGCAAGGTCAACATAATGAGTATTAAGTATAGTAGGTCCCTCTAAGATGGAAAGGCTTCAAGTAGTGGACCTGAGACGCTCTGAATCTTCCATCTAAGGATCATTTTAGAGAAGATCATCATCATGATGCTGGCTGAGTGATTAATCCATATCCTAAGTAATTAAGAGATTGCACTCTGTGTTTATAGAGGCTATACCCATACTAAATTAAACTAATAAATTAAGTGAACAAATATCATGAATGTTCATTTTTTCAAAAAAAAATAATATCTAGACAAATTTTCATGAAATTATAATTTAATCTCACCCACCTTTTGACATACACACATTATTGTGAGGAGTAAGTATTTTGGAGTCAATTCTAAATAAAAAAACTTCCCTATACTTTATGTCAGGACATAATTTTTTATAGTCTTTCAAATCAATGCAATGCAAATTGTTTATATATTGAGAATCCTCACTGCTACCCACCAGTATTTCTCTAGGTAAAATTTCTGTTGAATTTAGGGAAAATGTTAGTATTTGCTGTAAATAAAAAATAACACTCATGACTATGCACAATGATGTTCATGTACTTTGAGCGAAGACATTCATATTAATTCACAGTTAAATACATTATGGAGTATGACATGAACGCAAATCTACCAAACATCATAATTGATGAACCAGTGTTTACCATTTCTATCTTTGTACAAATAACTAGCTCTCTATTTGTCTATTTCTGCTTCCATAGAAAACAATCTGGCAGTTCATCTTTTGCTATCATCCCGAGTCCAAGTCCAGATCTCTATCCACTATACTATATTGTCTAATCCATTTGAGGAGATCTCTATCTTGATCCTTCTCCCCAAATAGGTAGTCTCCAGAGGCAACTATGTACCATAGTGAATAAAGTGTTGGATCTAGAGACAGAAAGACCTAAGTTCAAATATGACCTCAGGAAGTGATGTTTTGTGACCATGGACATATTGCTTAACATTGCCTCAGTTTTCTCAACAGTAAAAAGAAAGTAATAATAGCACCCACCTCAGAGTATTGTTGTGCAGATCAAATGACACTTAGTTAAGAGCTAAATAAATGCTTATTCAAGAGACAGAAAAGAGAGGGAAAAATTGTTCTAGTTGCCTAAAATTTCTCCTCACATTTCTAGTTTCAAATCTATCTCTCTAATGAGCTTGACGTTTCAAAATTTCTTATGGTTTATGATAAATTCCCCAAACAAAAAAATACCTAAAATCAATTTTAGTTTTTAAAGTTTTAATAACACATAACTTTGAAAAAAAGATAATTCCACAAAATAAGTTACAGCCATTATGCAATAGTTTGGACTTAGACTGCTCTCAAGCTACTACATACTGCAAAAAGAAATGTTAACTAGAAAATGTTGTATGGTTTGGGTGAAAACAAATCACTTGCTAATATGAATTACCCATTAAGCTATGCATATTACCTCAATTTCCAAAATACCTGTCATTTCATTGTATATAAAGTCATTACATCTTAGAGAGCTTAAAATAATTTTAGAGATAAATATCTCTGGTTCAGCAAGCTCAGGAACACCCATAAACTATTTAAATTTACCAGACCTTCAAAAGAGTTGTCATTATTATCATTTCCTTCTTCTCATCTTTATATTCAATGGTATTCACAAAGAAACAATACTGAGAAAGCAAATGACAATCCTTCTATTATTTATGTTAGTGTTAGATAGTTATTGAGTAGATTTAAAAAATAACAACAATAATAGGTCAATAGAAAGCACCTTAACAGTTACAAAGCATTTTGAACAGTTTATCTTATTTATTCCTCACAATAACCTTGTAAGGTAGGTGCTAAATGATTTAACAGCATATACATATATATATATATATTGCAAATTAAAATAAGTATTGGGTTTCAGACTCATTTTTTGTGGATTCACTGAAAACATATTATGGACAGCCCCAGAAGCAAATAGGATGATGAGGATGATATATACTTCTTCCTCTCCCAATGTAGTTTGAATGTCTACTATTGAGTCTGTATATTTTAAGACCAATGTTGCAAATTTAACTTTATACATGATCTATTCTGAAACATATTACTTTGTTATTTGTAAACTTAATTCCAAATTCCTGTGGCACTAAAAGGTGCACAATGTTATAGGTATTTCTGAAAGAAATACAATTTTTTCTAAGGCAAATGGTGTCAATAAGCTAAATGAAGGGTATCAGGGGTCTAGGTCCAGACTGATAAGTAAATAGGAAATGGAGATGAGAAGTGATCAAAGAAATGATAACCTGAAATAGTACCCAATTCATTTCTACTATGTTTCAATTCAGAAAGAGTCCAGTTTCCCTGAACTCTTGATTATATGTGACATGTATTTGAGGGGACAGAGTGGCCACAGGTGACTGGAAGAAAGGGATTTTCAGTTCCTTTTGTTAATCAGGAGAAACAGCAATCCAGAGAATGTGAAAAGGTAAAAAAGAATCACAGCTTGCTTAGAACAATTAAAAAAAAACCTTATCTTTGTTAAAAATGTTAAAAATGTATGCTATGAAGCCCAGGCCTTTATAAAAGCATATTGATAGAACATGGCTTGGATCTAGTCCTATCCCAGTGAGTATCTTTCCTGGGGCTTTTGATTGTGTACCCCAGGCTTCCAAAGCAGGAGAGATCCTGCCGAGGAACAAATCAGAGGAGACCGATTATGGTAGGATGGGGCCAATGCTTGAAGGGAGAGGAGAGAAGCCAAAAGTGCTGAATTTTAATAAAATTCCAGATGTAGCTCAAGTGTGCCTGAATGTCTGCAATGGTGGCTTTTTACAATAGCATATAAAATAGTAGTTTTCATAATGTTAAACACTTAGATATTATAAATCTCATTTAAATAGCAATGATCCTTAGACAAAATAATGGAAGCAATTTGAAATTTTTTTTCAACATGGGTTTTAAAAATTCTCTTTAAATGTTCCTTAATTGTTCAGTCACTCCTAGTTCAATTTTTCTTTAATATGTCAGTGCAAAGTTATTATTATCGTGGCTCCCTGTACCTTGAATGATATGGGAAGATAGGAGATGTTGGGAGAAGTACTACTAAAACTGACTCTCTACATTTTTCACAAATTTGGGGAAAAGAATTCACAAGGGAGATGCTATTCACACCTGGGAAAGTGCACAGATTTTTCCCATTAGAAAGTAATTATGTCCTAGATAGCTCAGATACTTTTATAGAATTGGGAATCTTTTTATAGAATGGGGGCATAGCATCACAGAACCATCACCAGAATACTGAAATAATAATAATAATGACTACAAAAATAACAACCGTAAAATTTACTGAACACTCTAAAAAGGAAGAATAGTATTGATAGATAACTTATGGGATAAAAGAAGGAAGTAAAAAAAAATACTTTGGGAATAAACAGATACCACTTAACCAAGCCATATAATGACTAATAATTGATAGATGCCATTGAATTTTTCAAACATAATGTAAAATGGCTTAACTCTACATGGAATTTATGAATTGACTACCATCAAAGAGTGTAATCGAAAATACTTATATGGGTGACATACATATGTTATTCAGGTAACAAGTAGTACAAAAGAAGGATGAAAAATTTGGCTGTCATGGATTTCTTTGGAGGAAATAATGAGTTTAATGATAATCTTTAAGAACTCACTCATTGCTTTTGAAAATTACAGGAAATTTATCATTGAGGAAATTAAACTCATGTAGATTATGCAAGGAAATAATGGAAACTAGGCAACTGTGTAATTTGAATCTGTTAACCTAAAAATTACAATCCCCAGCAAAACTACTATTCCCAGAACCCTACTCACTTCCTGTCATTACATGCTGATGTAGACAGGATATAAATTGGGTGTAGTTCCGTGTCTAGCTGCTCTTTTCCTTCTTGTCAGCAGTTTTGGCAGAGTGGCCATTTTAAGCAGTTAGAAAACTTAGTCACATGGTTCTATTTCATCAGATAATAAACTTTATAAATATAATACTTCAAGTATTAAAATTAATTTTAATCCTACGTTCATGGCAACCAGAAATGGGGTTCAAAACCCTTAATTATCTCTGAATAAATAAGTTTGAAAAGAAACCACATTTCTCCTGCCACAGCTTTTCACCCTTCTCTCCCCGACCCCCACACTCCTTTGCAAACTCCAAAAGAACTCTGGGGAATGCTCTGGAGCTGCAGCCTGTTGCTGGTAATCCTGCCTCTTGCTGGTAACTTCCTGGATGGTCCCAGCCACCTACTTTTGCTGCTCCTGCTCCTCCTGCTGCTGCTGTTACTACTGCTGTTGCTGTAGATTAGAGCTGCGTGGAAAATATAAAATCCCTCTTTTCCTTATATTGCCAACAGCTGAGTGCTTGCTCACTGCTTGCCTTGGAAGCCTTGGTGTGTTTCCTTTAGGCCAGTGATTCCCAAAGTGGGCACTACCACCCCCTGGTGGGTGCTGCAGCAATCCAGGGTAGTAGTGATGGCCACAGGTGCATACATGTTTCCTATTAATTGCTATTAAAATTTTTTAAAAATTGATTTCCAGGGAACTAAGTAATATTTTTTCTGGAAAGGGGGTGGTAGGCCAAAAAAGTTTGGGAACCATTGCTTTAGGCAATCTCTCTTAACTCCCTATCTACACAGCAGGGGAAGCAAGCTTTTCCCTGACATTTTACCCCTGGGGGAAGGGAAAGGTTACTCTTCCAAACAGGAAGTCAAATTGCAAGCATGGTTCACTCTATGAAAGAGGGGTGTATTACCTATCTCAAACAGCTCCCAGTTTTAGGATATTTTTTCTTCCTACCATTCCTGGGTCCACTGGTCCTTGTGATTAGCTTGCCTGAGATTCAGGGGAGAAATTCATCTGTGTACACCTCCTTGCCATTCTAACCTAGACGGTCTCTATGATACATCCAATATGGAATTCTTCAACATTATGTTCAGTGAGGAATTATTCCTCAATATGGGAGATCCCAGAGGTGTTACCAAAAGGAACCTAGATGGATGATGATACTGAGGAGGGGAAGGAACTTTAAAGAGTCTGGAGGTGGATTTTAAGCCTTTTCAGACTCCATTGTTTTATGAAAAATCTCTGTATCAGAATTGAAAAAAAAAAAAGAACTTGAATTCAGTGCCTGTATCCTGTCACATATATTGTATTTGCTGATTGTTTTAAAAATTAATTTTGTTTGTTAAATTCACATATTAATCTAATATATTATATATAATCTAATATATAATAATATATTCTGTTACACTATGTCACTTTAAGTTACTGTGTTTTGACAATTAGCATATATGCTGTTACATTGGGTTTATTTGTATCTCCACATATGACTGAACTAGAGATGACCATTATAAAAGTGCCTTTGAGTTATTTGTAACAAGAGGTAAAGAGTCTATTTAGTAGCTGAAGAAAATTGCTATAGCACTATTCCTTGTCTCCACATTAAATTGGATGAGACATATGAAAGACATGTTATAGTCTCATGCCAAAGGAGGGAGCAATATTGTAGTCCTTGCCTCCACAGTACAATGGATGGGACATATAAAAGACATGTCTTTAGCACTGTTACAGTCCCATGCCAAAGGAGGGAGCAAACCCAAGGGGTTGGTTACCCCATGTTACAGGGTTATGGTCCATGAGCTTCAGTGGCTACCTGAGTGGATTATAGTGTTGTTCAACACCCTCCTAAGGGGGTTTTGTGTAATTATCATAGGGATTGTATAATTGTAATAAAACTAAAAAAAAATCTTTAAAAGAAAAAGAATCATTTCAGGAAAGAGAGCTCAAAAGCTCTTCAAATCTAGATGAATTGTTTGAAGAAGGCACCATGAAGGTACCTGAAGAAACCTCCTCAGAAGACCCAGAAGGAACCATGGAGCATAATTGATTGAACTGTGATGCATTGTAATGCATTTATTTTGTATGTATACTCTTATGCCGAAGGGGAATGACCCCTAATTGGCTTTTTGTCAATGACCCAAGCAATCATTGGTTTTGTTCTCTTTCCCTTTTATCCCCAAAATATTGTAATTTATAAGTTGGTTATGTTTACAAGATCCATTGGGGAGACTATTTGCCCAAAGGATCTCAGGGGGATTATGTAATTTGAATCTGTTACCCTAAAAACTATGATTCCCAGCAAAACTACTATTCCCAGTGCCCTACTCACTTTCAGTAGTTACATGCTTTCATAGACAGGATATGATGTTCTGGTTTTCTGGTATAATATTCTGGTATTCCTTTTCAATCTGGTCATTTCTTTTTTTTTTTTTTGTATTTTTTTTTTTATTTTAAACCCTTAACTTCTGTGTATTGACTTTGTAGGTGGAAGATTGGTAAGGGTAGGCAATGGGGGTCAAGTGACTTGCCCAGGGTCACACAGCTGGGAAGTGTCTGAGGCCGGATTTGAACCTAGGACCTCCCGTCTCTAGGCCTGGCTCTCAATCCACTGAGCTACCCAGCTGCCCCCTATCTGGTCATTTCTGATGTTCAATTTGCTTATCAGTTTATTTGGTTTCTGAGCCTCACTTTCCAATTGCAAGATTCTACCTTTTAAACAGTTATTTTCTTGCCAGATCTCTTCCATTTTCCTCAAAATCTCAGTTTTGAACTCTTCCATAGCTTGTGAGGAGTTTTCCTTATTTGAGGAGGGTTCGGATGCTTGTTTGTTCTCCTCCTCTGTTTGCTCGGTTGTCTGGATTTTCTCTGTGTAAAAGTTGTCGAGTGTTAAAGACTTCTTTTTCTTGTTGTTAATCTTTCTCTTCTGAACTTCCTGAGACTGGGTAGCCATGGTTAGCCCAGCAGCTTCTCAGGTTTATCCTCGCGCTCAGGGTCTGTCTACGGTCAAGCCACCTGGTGGACTCCCTTGCTTGATTGTCTGCTGGAGGTTTCTTTAAAAGTCTCAAGTCGCTGCTTCCACAGTCGTATACCCGTCAGCATTGGTTCCCCACTCAGGGTTTCAGAGCTTTAGCTTGTGGCTGTGTCTGCCTCAACCCACGCCTCTGCCCATGCCTGCACTCTGAGCCCATGCTCTGCGCCCTGTGTCCGCTATCGGCGTCCTGCTCCTGCCCTCAAATTTTGTGTGCGTTCGTTAGCTTTTTGGGGTCCTAAATCTTGCTGCTCTCAGGAACAGACCCTGGAGCTGCCAATGATTCGATGGGTGCCCCAAACTTGCTCTATTTCTTTTTAGCTGGCTTCGGCGCTATGGGTGTTGTGTGTGGAGGAGGTGGGGGTGAGGTGCTTGCTCAGCCCGTGATTTAGTGAGAGCTGTTTCACCCCTTTATAGCATGGAAATGCCTCGATTCCACGTACCTTCCACACTGTGCCCTGTTTTGGGGTTCCTCCGTTCATCTGGACTTGTTTTTATGTCCCCTTGAGGAGTTTTGTGTGTTTCAGTCAGGAGAGGTTAAGAGCTGCTTCTTACTCTGCCGCCATCTTAACCCGGAACCTCCGCAGTACTATTTTTAACCACCTCAAATTATGAGAATAATGAGAAAAAATAAGGATAATGTTAATAATAATATTAATTACTATTTATAATCAAAGAAATATTAAACAAAATGCTGGGTCATGAATTCATGATAATAGTGTTTTGATTTTGGAAATTCAAGATTAGGACATGGGTATAAAATAATTACAGAAAATTTGTCCTTAAAGTGTTTGTTTTTTGTGACAAATTTAGATTTGCAAGTAAATGGTAAAAAACAAAACTATGCATCATATCATTATAGCCAACAATAAATTCCCACCTATCAAACATCGACCAAGATTTGACCTAGTCGTGGATAGTATATCATTTGAAATTGTTATAAGCCCTGACGACTACAACTCCCAGAACTCTCTCTGCTACAACTTCCCCCCAACAACTCCCACTTCCTTTGTGGGAGGTGTCAGGGAAAGTATAAGAGGGAAAGTTTGGCACCTTTTCTGGACCCTGGAAGCTCTGCTCTCTCTACCCTAGAGCTCTTTCTACCCTGAGACTGATCTCTCTCTTGGTGCCTTTTTCCCTTTCTATCTACCTTCTAGTTTTTCCTAGACCTTCCCCTTTCCTAATCTAAATAAAACCTAGCTATTCAAAACCCTAAAGTTGTTCTCTGATCATTTATTTGAGCCCCTGAAGGACTCTGGTCAATTTACCCCACTGGGGCTGGGAACCAGCTTCCTTCCTTTCCCTTCCTCTACCTTCATCTCTCCTTTCTCCCATCCATCCTATCCTCCTACCTTCCTCCCTTCACCCCCCTCACAATAGGATTGCATGTAAGAAGCACACTTTAATTCCTAATATAAGAGATAAATCCTCATACTATAAATAAAGATCTGAAAAGGTCCTTACTAATTTAACCAATAAACTGTTCCCAGAACATTATTACAGTGCTTTTTTTCTACAGCATTTTGGGCACAATACCAGCACATGAAAATTTAATAATAACTTTTACAATTCCATTTGAGATACCAGCTGTCCATAATGTTTAAGTCATATAGAACAATAAGCTTTCAAGATATAGAGTCCTAGTATAGGAAATAAGAATCATGTAGGAATGTGATGAGACACATATCATTTCTGTGCTCTGTTGTGCTACTGGTTTGTATGAAATATACTTTCATTGGTCTTTTAGAAAAGTCATTTATAGCATAATGTGATAAGTGATGAGAGATCCACAGATGATAAGTGACAGATGGATGAATAAATGGGTGTGTGAGGGCCAGGTAATCAGGGGTTAACTCCCCACCCCCATCCCCTTAACAGCCACAGAGAGAGATAGGGAGAAAAATAGAGCTAGAAAGAGCGGAAACCTGTGAGAATGGGAGGGACCCTGAGCAGGTGAGACACAAAGCACACAGAGATTAGGGCTAGGTCTGCCATTTATTATGACAAAGAGAAATATTTTTATAGAAAGTAGAGAATAAGCATTATTACATCATTCTTAGGGGTGTAACTTTCTCACAGAAAATTGTTTGTGAAAATACTTTAACCAAAAGATTTCTAAGGCATTTCTACAAGCCTAAGGAATTGAGGGATATTAGCAATAATTTGGGGATTTATAGGAATTTAGATAAAAGGGAGTCTAGGTTATTTGGTCATGACATTACAGATGCTTTTTTGGTCATCAAAACAATAAACAGCTTCAAGGATTATTATGAAGGAAGTTTTCAGGAGATGACTGTATTTTGATTATAGCTAGGCAATAATTTTTGAGCTGTTATTTTGAGATCCACAGCCCCGCTATGGAGTCTAAGACAAACTCATAAGTATGGCTTTATGGCTGCTTTTCCTCAGTGAGCCCAATTTGTCTTGGGTTCCTCCATATATCCTAACAATAATGCTTTTATTTGGCTTTAAGAATGATTATTTTGAAAACCTGTTCCCATTGACTATTACACATAAGAGAATAACAGTAGGATAGTAATTTCTAACAAGAGGGATTCTAAGTGAATTGGAAGGAGTAGGAGAAAGAGGAGGAGGAGGAGACAATGAGGATAATGACAATGAAGACAATGATAATAATGTTGCAGGCAGTAGTGAGAGAATTGAGCTCTTTTCATGTTTCTACCTTATGGGTTCCATCGAAGAGCCTTGGATAAACTATGTTCTACTACCAAGTTGAAAAGGTGCTAGAATGTGAGGGTTCTCAACTTTCTATTTTACACAAGTCCTCCTTCACAAATCTCCATAAAGCTCCATTTGTGAAGTTCTCCATCCAAATCTCCATAAAGCTGCCACATGATGTCTTATAATTTCATGCAATGGCTTTACTCCTTCCATGTTGACGAAAGATTTTTTTCACACTTTAGTTAGTCAGAATGATTGACTGATTGCTTAGAACTGAGGTTTTCTCACCTAAGAAAGTATCAGCATCTTAGTATTCATTTTAAGTGGAGTGGGGTATTTGATTCATTCATCCCCAACCTTTGCTCTCCAACAACCTCTACTGGATATTTGCTGTCTTTGGAAAATATACTGATGTGTATTTGTTTGTATGTTCACATTGTTAATGTAGGTTTGTGTGTTTGACAAAAATATATAGTTTAGAAATTCTAGAAAATTCTCTATTTTACAGGAATAAGCCTATATCCTAATATTTCCATTTAATTATGCAAAATCAATCATTGTCTTAGTTAACCCCAGTCTCAAAGGATTGTTGTGAGGATCAAAGAAGGTAACATGTAAAGTATTTTGCAAATCATTAGGCATTGTATCAATGCTAGCAATTATCATTTTAAACTATCTGCCCAAAATGTTGTTGAACACTAAATATAAAAGAATAGCAAGATAGTGATTTGTTCCTCCTACACTTTCTCTGAGATTCATTGAATGTAAAAACGTGAAGAAAAAAATGATAATGACAAATTCTTAGAGGTAATGGCCACCCTGTCTTCAGTGTCTCTGGTCTATAGTTCGTCTTTCACACAGTTGTCAAGATGGTATTCCTAAAGCAAAGGTCTGTAATGTCTGTACCTGATCAAGAAGTTTTAGTAATTCCCTATTTGTCTCCAGGAGAAAACATAAATCACCATCTGGGTCCATCTAGCCTAACTTTAGTGACAGATTACTCCTCCTTCCACTTATGCACTGTACACTCTAGGCAAACTGTCCTACCCATTGTTCCCCATATGTGGCTTTCTATAGCCAACCTCCATGTCTTTGCTCAGGCTGTCTTCCATGCCTAGAATGGTTTTCATTAAGTTTGCCTCTTGGAAAACCTAGTTTTCTTCATGGTTAAATTCAAGAGCTACCTCCTTCAAGAGATTTGTCCTGAATTCTCCACTTTCCCCATTTCTGCCTCCCCATCCCCAAAGATTGTATATCCATTTTGTATATATTTATATTCAGGGTCATTTTGTATCTCACCAGTAGAAGCTTGTTGATTGATATTTTAAATCAATCCTCTCTTCTTCACTCACACTGCCAATCCAATTCGATATCACTTCACATTTGAAATATTCCAACAGCCTTCTTTTTTCCATAAATTGATACCATTTTAATAGTCATTTTCTGATATTTTGAAATGCATCTCCTTTTCACCCTTTTTTCTTCCTTAATATGGAAAGTAATATGATACAGTTCATACATGTATTATCATGCAATACTTATTTCCATGTTCATGAAGTTGTAAAAGAAGATACATATTTACACTAGAGAAAAATTCATGGAGGAAAATAAAGGGAAGAATAGTGTGCTTCAGATGGATTCAGACTCAATCAGTTCCTTCTAGGGTAGTGAATAGCTTTTTTAATCTTGAGTCCCCTGAAATTGTCTCGGATCCTTGCATTGTTGATAATAGTTAAATCATTCACAGTTAATCACTGAACATTATTGCTGTTACTGTACAATTAAATATCCTTCTAAGTATTGTTCCTGCCTCCAGAATCCCTGATCTCATCCTTCACTCAGCTGCCAAAATCATCTAAATAATGCTTAGGTATGCCCCCAAACTCTAGTATTTCTCTCTCTTTTTACATTCATAAATGTGTGTGTGCATCTATTTATATCTATCTACATATGTATCTCTTTGTGCATATATGTACATATTACTACATGTACAATACAAGGTGTCCTAAAAGTCTTAGGGTGCTTTTAATTTATTGAAGCGATTAAAGTTTAAAAACTGAACAAAGACTTTTAGGACACCCTGTATCCTTCTTTGAAAACTTGTCCTATCCCACATCAATCTTAACCAATATATTTATCATAAGCTCCTTGAAGGCTAAGATAAGATTAGTTGTCTGTAATTTCAGTGCTTAGAGAAGTGCCTAGCATATAATAAAGGCTTAACAAATGCTTTGGGGATTGAATTAAAGAACTTTTTCTTGTCTCATGCAAGAGCTTTGCTTCTGAACCTCCTAGCTTCTAAACCAGCGTATTCTGACCATGTTTTGGCCAGTGGCAACTAAGCTAAAGTTTCTAGAGCCAAATAAGCTTCTTCATAACTTGAAGTTTTAATACATATAAAACTGGTGGGTTGGTTGCTTGACAATTGTCTAGTGGGACCTGAGTGTAAATCATGTTTTCCTTTTCTCTTGTACTGAACCACAACCCTGCCCAGCAATCTGTCTATGGTGGCTTTTGCATACTCTGCCAGTCTGTTCTGAACAATAAAGTTCACCTAAGATCAACAGAATGAGCAATTCTTAAAGAAATTGGGATTAATTTTCTCTTTTCCCAGCCTCTAGAGTGGCATCTTTGGCCCTGAACATAACATGTGTGATTCTAGCCTTTGGAATAATTTGAATATTATTTAGGTTTCAAGCTTTACTTTCATCTGATCCTTCTGGCAGAGGAATCACTCTGCTCTACTAATCAAGCTTTTGAGAAGTCACCTGCCACCATACACCAGTGATTTCTAGCTGTTGCTTCTGCTCCAGTGGCCATCCACTATGGGCTTTCTTTTTTCTCTCTTTTTTTTCTCTTTTCTCATGAACCAGAGCTACCAATTCCCTCCCACTATCATTTTACAGATTTCTCTCCTTTATTGGTCATCCCATCCATCTGTCTTTTTTCTAGTAATTTTTTGTCTGCAGTACTTTGGTAACATTTTCCAGCTTATCATTGTTCCCTAGAGCCTCTTAGTGAGCTCCATAAAACCATGTTCCTTATGTCTCTGCACCGGTGCCCCTCCAGCTTTTCTGTATTCATCACTGACCAAGAACTCTAGTCTCTGCATCACTATCTTCCATCCCATGTCCATGGCAAGCATTCTACCCTTTCATTAGCACAGCATCAAATCTCAACAATGTTTTTATTAACTAGTTCCAGGTGTTAAAAAAAAAAGAAAAATATTAATGACTTGTCACTAAAGAGAGATGACTTTAAAATATGTATAAATGGAATCATACATCTTTGTTTCTATTTAAAATTTTTAAAATTCACTGCTCAGACTATAAAGACATATACATATATTATACAAGCATATATGTTATATACCCACATGTTTGCATGTGTACATACACATGTGCATATATGTATATACATGTATGTATATAAAATTTAAATATAAAAATGTATTTATACATAAGATTTATAAAATACACACACACATATATATATGTGTATATATATAAAATTTAAATTTGGCAAACCACCTTATCCATTTTAACTCATTTAGTCCTCCCAACAACCTTGGGAGGTAGATGCTATTATTATTCCCACTAGTAGCTGAGGAATGTGAGGCATATTCAAGTTAAGTGACTTTCCCAAGGACACATACTTAGTGAGTACTTGAGTCACAATTGAAAGCAGGACTTCTTTGCCTTAAGACCACACTCTATCCATTGTGCTGTCTAGTAGAGTCTCTTTATATTATAAGTATCTTGTTCTCCATAGCCCTTTGTGTCATAAAACTGCAGATATCCCTTCCTGAAAAGCATTATCAATTTTAAAAAACACATAGATCTAAGTGGAAGATACAAAGAAAATCATTTCCATATGACAGATGATGAATAGATTTAGAAATGGAAATGCAGAAATGAAGGGATGGTTAATAATATTATAAAGGGGAGGACAAAGAAGAGAACTTGGAGCAGCTTTGACAAGGAGACAAGCATCAGTGGCAGAAGGTAATAAGAGACTTTTCTGACCATATTCACCTTGCAAAAAATTTATAATTTGTGACTGACAAGAGCCAGGTGATGAGGTCAGTATGACTAGCCCCTTTAGGGAGCTAAGGAAATAGGAACAGAAGAGGTTTAATCTAGTCATGAAATGGTCACATGATCATGCACTCAAGTTCTAAAAGATATTCGGCCTGGGCAAAAGGAAGGCAGGCAAAAATCCCTAAAGAATGTGAATAATTTCTGACTCCTTTGTGATAGATTTTTCAAGGGCATCTGCATTTCTGACATTTCCTGAGGTCATAAAATAGATCAGATTTCTCTCTCCTCAACATTTCCTACAGCTTTTTCTCCAAGACCTCTTCTTCATATGTTGCCTTTTGTCATTAAAATGATATCATATGTACTTGTGTACATGTGTCCTGCACTAGACTGTAAGCTTCTTGAGAGCAAATATTGGTTGGTTTTGTCATCTGTTGTCTGGGGTGATAGAACCTATAGAGCATCTAGTACAGGATGCTTTCTCAACAAATGTTTGTTGAACTGAATTAAAGTGATTCAAACCAATATGATCATTAAATCATAGTTCTAATGAGAGTAGAAGCCATTTCCTCCCATTTTTATATCCTTAAGCACTATTTAGCACAGTGCTTTGCATGTAGTAGGCAGTTAATAATTGTTTGCTAAATTAAATGTATATACTGATAATCAATGTGAACCTGACTGCTGCAGAAACCTATCTAGGCCAAGTCAATCAGAGTTTTGCCCCAAGACACTGAAATGAAGAGGATATTTGTAACTTTTCCATGCAAAAATCTAGAAATGATTGAGCTAAGCACCATGTTAGCAAGAATAAATAGTTATAGAAATTTGTTAATATCTGTCTTTTTTAATGAAGTAAATGAAGCCTACTGTCTAAAGTCTGTAAGATGATTATTCCATTGTTCGTATCTTTCAAATTAATTTTTTTCTAAACAACACATGTGTTAGAATTTGAAATTAAGCAAGAAAAGTCACTAAACCATTCATAGCACCTGACCCAAAGATTCCACTACTGCATATATATGCTGAAAAGGTTGCTATTAAGTCAGTTCTTTCACAAACATTCATTAAGTGCCAGATACTGTGTGAGATACTGAACACACAAAGATAGAAATGGAGCAGTCCCTGATCTCTAGAACTTTACATTCATAAATAGAAATACTAGAGTGAAGTTTTTATAAAAGTATTTTCATAGCAAAAAATATATATACATATATGTGTATACATATACATATATATGTATTTATCAATAAGGCAATTAGGGTAATGTTGCCAATTGCAGGATAGCTGAATATAATGAATTTCCACGCACAAAAAAATATAAATAATTCAGAGAAGGATGGAAAGAGTTGAATATAACCTGATATGAAATGAACAAAATAAAATTAACAAAAATATTGTATATATAACAATAATGATATTTTAAAAAGAAAACTAAAAGACAGGTGGATTCAGATTCAATGCACTGACCAAGTGTGCCAGATCATGAATTATACTTTACCTAAAAGTTGAAATGTCTTCTCCTTTCTCTGATCATTCTTTATAGCAAAAAACTGCCATCGTTGTCAGTCAGGAAAAATTAACAAACTCTTCAGTGTTTTTAGATACAAGGGAGCACTCAAATGTCTTATTATCTGCCTTAAATTCTTCCTCTAACCCTATCCCTCGTCAAGGGGTGGTGTGCTAAATTATACCCATAGCTCACATTGCAAAGTCTTCCCTCAGGACTCTGGTAGAAATACCTTTCTAATAGAGAGGACAATGCCTTTCTGCATGTTCTATTGTGCCTAATATATTGCAAATGCTCCGTAAATATTGATGATGGGAAAAATAGATAGATGGGCATACAGACATCTTCAGCCTTGGTTGGCAAGAGAATACTTCTAGGGAGAAAGATAGGCGGCTGTGGTTGCAGAATATTACATTAGTGAAAGTTTGTGTTGCTTGACTGTTCTTTGTTGCAAGTATAGATATAAAGCAATGTAGTAGAAACATATTAGTCAGAAAGGAAAAAAAGAAATGAAAAATTAAAAGACAATGTGCAGGGGGACAGCTGGGTAGCTCAGTGGAGTGAGAGTCAGGCCTAGAGACAGGAGGTCCTAGGTTCAAACCCAGCCTCAGCCACTTCCCAGCTGTGTGACCCTGGGCAAGTCACTTGACCCCCATTGCCCACCCTTACCACTCTTCCACCTATGAGACAATACACCGAAGTACAAGGGTTTTAAAAAAAAAAAGACAATGTGCATAAGTCAAGTACTTTTAAAGAAATCATAATTGTTAAAATATTATTTAAAATTCACTTATTTCCTTCCCTTGGTAGTTGGGTTCCAGGTAAGTTCCTACATGTCAAGCCCTACACTAGAGCCTTATCTTTCCTCACCCCAAATGGCTTTTCCAAGATCGGTCTTCTGTTATCTTGCTTAGAGTCACACTTCTCCCCAACTGCATTTGTCTTAAAAAGTTGATTTGGGGATATATTTCTTATTTTCTGCCTAAAGCACACTTTATGACCCTTTTTCTTGGCAATAAATTTGCTAGTCATGGCCTTGAGCTGATGAATACTTTATTTGTTCTTGTTGTTGCCTGAATCAATCTATTGATATATTAATCTCTACATACTTTGTAAGTATATAAACACAGAAGATGAAATAATTTCTGCTTGAAATTAGCTTGCATTCTAAAATGTGAGACAGCAAATACACAAATATATGCATGTGTATTCATTCGCATATATACGTATATAAACATACATACATATAAACTATTATAAATCACTACAAAGAATGCCAGGTGTTTTGGGTGGGGGGAGAACACAGCTTTTGGGGAGGATCAAGAAAGGTTTCATGGAGAGGCTGGAACCTGAGCCTCATATTAAAGGGAGAGAAAGACTCTGAGATGGAAATAATGAGGGAATGCATACCAAGCATGTGGTATGGCCAGCACAAAGGCACAGAGAGGGATCAAGAATCAGTAAAGGTACAGATAGGAAATGGAATAAACAGAGAGCAGCCTAGCTTGACTACATTGGCAAGCCACTGATTAATTTAATTTGGCCGTAAGACTTAATTAAATGATATTTGTATAGAGATAACATTAGTTAAGTGAAAATATGGCAGGGGAGGATGCAATAAGGGGAAAGAAAGATAAAATTGTAATATATATTCTTGCTGTCTTGATTTGCCCTCTCTTCTTTTCATTATAAAGTAGGACATTATTCAGCTATTACCACACACACTCATTTCCCTTTAGACCAATGCCTGGAAATGTCTTTGCTCCCTTTTCTAAAAACACTTCCCAGAGTCCTTCAATTGGTTCTACCTGGCAACAAGAGTAGTTTTTACATCATAAAGGATGCCTCAAGAAAGAGGAATGATCTGAAGATCTTGAGACACTACAGCCTGTCTTTCCAGAGCACATAGAACATGAAGAAATTGTTTGTATGATACAGATCTGCGTGTAATTTGCCTATTCAACAGCCCCCTCCCCCGAATAATTTCATGCCTTGATATATTTTTTTTAATTCTCAACTTCTCAAGAGAATATCATAGTAAGTCTAGGTTGTAGATCCTGTTATAATTTTCAATATATTTTCTATTTAGAACGCTGTTTTTTAATGTGGAAGAAAGAAATGGTTGTCCTATGGCTAGAGGGGAGGAAGATGGGCTGGACAGAACCAGGGACATCCTTCATGTATCTCCAGGACAGCGACACTTTGGGTAAGTAGAAGTGGTAAAAGACCTGTGGCTGGAAGATGGCAAAAATGAATCTACTTTATGGGAACAAAAAAGAGGAAAAGTCAAAAAGAAAAAAGAAAGAAAAAAAACAGACTTCTTAGTTCTACTTATTCCTTTTCCCACAAGTTTTTGCTACTATAGTCAATATATGGATTGATCTTTGCAATGTGGTTTTTTTCCTCTAAGGGAATGGGATAGAGAACTTAATTTATTATAAAGTATCACTTCCACATCTCATAATATCTTAAAAGCGTAGAAGCAAGAAACCAATAGGGAGGCAAGATACAAAGTTCCTAACTTTATTCTGTTTGTTTGTTGTTGGGGTTTTTTTTCCTTCCATTTGTGCCAGCACCATTGGAAACATAGAGCATCTGTTTATTTCCCCTGACAAACACATGCCTAGGTTGGAGTTCAAGCCCCTGCAATGTACAGTTTATTTATAAGCAGACTTTTGCTACCTCATCTAAAGCCAAGCAAACAAAAAAGACGGAAAGCATATTGTGACCATGGGGAAAAATCAAAAGATAGAAATGTTTAGTCTTATTCATGGTGGAGCCCCCAGGACCATAGACCGCCTAAATGTTGTGCTCTGCATGACACTATGCACACGTATGTTATTTTCCAACTGAAATTTTCTCATTGAAAATTGAGTTTCTGGGCAGCTGTTCAAGCTGAAAACACTATTGTTCTCAGTTGCAATGCTTTTGCTAGTGGCTGGATACCTGTTATTTTGCAGTTGTTATGCACACATAAGTTATTCCTTTCTTCCTTCCTTTGGCCTTGGCCTTTGTTTTGCAAACACAGTGGAGACATTCATTTGGAAGCCTGGATGAAAAATTAAAAAAAAAAGTCCTTTTCTTTATTTGTTCTGAATCAGCAATCAGTATGAACAAGCAAAAGAAGCCTAATATTTCACTCCTGAGCTTTCACCCAATCAATTATAGCAGAAGCTTTTTTATTCTCATTGTGTTCCCCAACTTTCTGACTTCCTTTCCTGAGAATTCATGGCTATAATTCCTTTTTTTGTCTGTACTACTATTGTCTGGCATCATCTACTCCAGCTCAGATTCTCTCTCCCTTTTTCAAATCCTATCAGAAAAGACTGACAGTATCACCTTCCTCCTCTAATGTCCCGGAGAGTCATTAAGAAGGAATTTTCCTTTATTCATCTCTGGCCTTATTTTCTGCTCCAGTGAACTTGGGTCATCATTCATTTAGAAGATTGCAGGCAAAAGTAGATATGTTTGTTAATTTTACTGCCTGACTCCATGATATTGGGAGCCACAGAGAAAAACCTGCAGCTTGGCCATCAAGACTAAGGCTAAGCTTGAAAGGAACACCAAAAGGTCTAATGATCAAATATAATTACATCCTCATGTAAAGCTTGTATGAAACCTGTGTGATAGCTAGCAGCCTTCTCCTATTTCTCATTTAAATGTTCATGTTAGCAGTGGGCCAGAGTCTCTTCTTGGCATTTGCCTAACTGCACTTTGGGGAAACTACTAGTTGGAACACCGGGTTTACCTTTGAGGCACACGATTAATCTGAGCCGTCTCACTCTCTGAACCTTTACGATCATCGTTATCATAATTGTTGGCTGCTATTTACTGACTACTCATGTAGTCTAGGACCCCCTGCCAGTCCCTTTGGGCTAGAGGTTATAAATACAGAAAAGAGTGTCTCATGATTAGTCTTGGAGTTGGACATCACCCTCATTTGCCCGATCCATTTCCCTTATTTATTCTATTCTAGACTGATCATCATTAACCCTAGTGGCATGCCAAGGGTACTATGGAAACTGGCAAACACTGGCATTTACAAACATGTTTCCTTTCTTTGCTCATTCATTTCCTTAAAATAGGGTATCAGTAGGATCAATGCTTGTGTTCATTTTTTGGTTTTGTTTTGTCAAATAAAACATTGCGATTCCCTCAAATGGACACAACTTAAAGTTGGGCGTCTGAAATAAAACTCTCTGTAAATATTTATTTTGACTTTTCTTAAGCATCACATTTAAGTTTTCTTTTTTATTCCACCAGTTGGTTTTCAGAGAGTATGAAGCAGAGTGTCTCAAAGGCTTTCTTGGAGTCAGTGAGGCCTGGGCAGAATTCAAGACTGTCAAATGACAATGGTCAAGTCACTGGATTTTCTGGGTTCTTGGAAGGAAGGAAGGTCTGTGACAGAGTTCTCTAAATTTTTAATTTACAGACATGTTGCCAATCTATTTTGGTGGAGGAAGTTTGCTTGCACACTGGATGCTTTCTATCCTGATGAAGTCATAGATTCAAACTAGAAACACCAACCAAAACAGTTTGTGCTTATTCAATTTCATCAGCTTTAAAGGCATTAACACTAAGGATTTAATTGCTGTGGATGATTCTGTAGTAGGTAAAGCTTTATAGTATCATTTTTATAGTATTTTTTTTCTGAACTAGAGGTTTCAAAAGGTATGTTATTCAGGCAGAAACAGGGCTTCTGTTCTCCTCATAAAAATGTCAAATGTACATATGGAGAGAGAACTTTGTTTTTGTTCTGTTGGCCATGTTATTTCACACCAACCATTTAGCCTCTAAACCCAAATACACACACACACACACACACACACACACACACATACTTAACAACTCCATGTTTATCTTTAAATTTTATATTTCTATAGTATTTGAAGCACTCATATAGCACCCGATGGTTATTTGATAGTCGGATCAAAAGTTATTGCCCACATTTTACAGAAGAGAAAATTATTAGGACTGAAGAAGACGAAAACAAATAAGACATCGGCCATACTTTTTGGGAGCTTATATTCTACCTTCACAAGTAATGGGAGACATTTTCATAACAATTATAATTAAATATATCAGACTAGACAGAATTATACACTAGGAATCTGATTCACAGGGTCTGGGAGGAATTCAACTTTTTCTCCCTTGAATGGAGACTGGAGATCTGGTCATGAAGGCAGAGAATCTGAGGGTAAACACTGCTTTTGATGCACACAGGCTGTATGACCCTGTTCAAGTCATATAAACTTTCAGATGGTTAAGTTGCTTAAACTCTTTGAAACTACATTATGGGATGCCTAGGGACATAGAAGAGCTAGATGGTACAGTGGATAGACCACTGGTCCTGGAATCAAGAGGACTCATCTTCAAGGGTTCACATATGGGCTCAAACACTTACTAGTTCTGTGACCATGGGCAAGTCACTTAACTACTTCAGTATTTTGCCAAGAAAACTCCAAATGGGCCCATGAAGAGTCCAGGCAATTAAAAAATGACTGAACAATAACAGGATCATAGATTTAAATGTGGAAATGAACATATCACCAACTAGTGTTAGACCAAGTCCTACTAGATTGTGCCTTAGAATTTGAGAATAGAGCAAAATGAAGTGTTCATAGAATACCTAGCCATCAAAAAAAGAAGAGAGAGAAAATGTACTTAGTCATATCAGGGAAAGAATATTCAGCAAAGATACAACCTTGATATAACTGATGATAGTTTCCTACCTCTACATTGACCATGATGGTCTGCCAATCAGAAAATTATAGGAACAGCTGCAGCTCTGCATGTCCCTGGCCTTTTTTGTATCCAGATGACAAGGAAGATATATCAACAGCCCATGCTCAAATTTGCTGAACCAATGAAGTCTCAAGGGCAATTTCAAATATCTTTTAAGGAAAATAACTGGGCAGGAAGGTTCTAAAGCTCAAATAAGATAATGAATATAAAGAACTTTAGAAACTTTAATTGTTATATATGTCCGTTATTGTTATTATTATTATTATTATTATTATTATTATCCCAACAAGGGCTCCATTCTGGTCATGATTACATTCTCTGAGCTTTCTCTTACCCTCTTACTGAAGTAAAACAAGTTTATAAAACAATATAGAGGTATGTTTAAATGTTTAACTGGAATCCTGGGAAAGGTGGGTGATGGGCATAGATGCATACACACATGTTTAAAATTGTTCTGCATTATAAACACCTTCTTAAATCTAGACAATCATCAAAAAAAAGTTCTGATTTGTAGAGATCCCATGTTTCTAAGGCTTAGATGCTTATACTGAGAATTTAACAATTAGTTCTCCATATCACCCTGGAATTAGCCTAGACTTCTTGAGTGGGAACTTTGATAAATATCCTTCCTATCACATGATTCAAACTTTGCATTTTTCACTTGAGGAAAACAGCATCTAAACACCTAATATAATTCAAAAAGACCTCACATCTACTAAGTGTCAGAGGGAACTGGAGCTTGTCTTCCTTACTATACAAATCCAAAAATTATTATCTGCCTTTTTTAGACTAATTAATCTCTCAGGTGCCTCCTAATAGTAAATTTTATTATCCTGAGAAATTCTGATAGTTCATTCACCCCCTACCCGCTGTATATAATCAAGTTCATCAATGCCCTTTTTAAAAAATAATACCTCAAACAAAGTAGAATACTTCAAATGTTGTACTGACATGTGAAAAGTTTCATGCCTTTTGAAGTGGATGAAAGCTTCTTTACAACAGAAGTGATTTTATTCTAGTCTTTTTTGTCTGTAGTATCTACCACAGTACCCGGCACAAAGAGGGCACTCAGTAAGTGCTTATTGACAAATAATAGACTCCTATCTTTTATGGTTGTATCAATACTTTTGGCAGTCACCAAAAATTGTAAGATTAGTTAATTAAATCAGGATAGTTAGGCCATTATATAGTGTGATAAGGCAGATACATTTGGAAGCAAGAAGAATAAAAAAGCAGGAAAAATACATGTTGGAACTTTGCCTTGACAACACCAGAGATCAGAAACCTGGTAATTTGGTACATTGCTTACTTAATCTCTCATTTATTTTAGAATAATTCACCTGTCTTGACTTGATCACACCTCCAGCCTAAATTTTGACAAATCATCCCTATGTGAAGAATGAAAAGGATAAGGAAATTGTGGCTTAATCAAAGTTTGTATTAAGGGGAAAAAAAGACCTGGGGTGCTTAGGTGACAACAAAATCAATATGAGTAGCTGTGAAATAAAGCTAATAGACTCAAGCTGAATTACTAGAATTATAGCAGCCAGAATTATTAGAGTTAATGGCTTTGTACCACTCTGGACTAAGGGCATCCCATTATGCTATTCAGTTGTGATCATGATATTTGAAGATGGATACTGACAAACTCTAGTTTGTTTATACAGGATGGTGAGGGAACTCCAGAACCATGCCATATGAGAAATAGTAGAAGGATTTTTACTTTCAAGGTGATCATTCTCAAAATGTGGTACAGGGATCCAGATGACTCTGATCCTTTCATGGGGTCCATGTGGCCAGGACAACTCTTACAATAATACTAAGACATTTTCATTTCTAATATGATAAACACCATGGATAAAGTCCACTGAAACAAGAGCTTTTGGGGGGATTTTAGAATGGGAGAAATTTTTAAAAATTAAAAAAAAAGATATTTTTGAGAGAAAAAAAAGACAAGCCCTATCCTATAGGAAACCGCAACTTTTTTATATCTACTAAAAACTGAAGCAATGCAATGAGTACTTAAAGCTGTCTTCAAAGAACCAGGGAGGGTAATGTAACATCCATAGATGTTACAGAAATGAGAGGTATCTTTGAGAATTTGAAAGGATGCCATGTAAAAAGGAAAGATTTATCCTTTTTACCTCCCAACACAGAATTCACTGTTAAAAGTTACTGTAAAGCATATATTTGCTCAAATGGCAGGGGTAACTTTCTAACTATTAGAACTCAGGCAATGGAATAGATTGTTTCTTGGAGTAAGTAGTAAGTTCTCAATTATAGGCAATGTTATAATAGTACAAGCTCAATTAATAATTTTCAAGGATTTTTCAGAAGGTATTCATACCTGCTATGGGCAAGTAGTTAGAATCAATTTCTTATAGGAGTCATTTCAACTCTAAGAGCCTCCAATTGTAATATCCTATGGAAAACTTTGCTGCTATGGCTACTTTCTCAGAGAAGGAATATTTTCTTCTGCAGCTCTCCATATCTGTGGATGTAAAGTAGGGTTGGGATAGAAGTCCTGAAGGACAGAAACTCAGAGAGAATATGAACATCAATTCTCAGAATTCATATCATCAAATATTTTGCAGGGATTTTTGAAAGACCTGATGCAGCATAATGTGACTGTCTGTGCTGGTCTTGCATCTGGCAGAGACCACTATTTGGGTGTTTACTCTGCCCAATTTGGCCTCATGGCAAAGCTACCCTGAAAGAAGAGGCAATTAGCTGACAGAGTGAATGGGTCTAGACTTTCCAGGAACCAATTCCTATTAAACTAAAAATTCACCAAATGGGTGACTATGACCTTAAAACTTTTTTTTAGGAGAGTAGAAAGACAAGGAATCCGATATTATAGAGTAATGATAGTTTGTATAATTATAATGTCAATAGCAGATAACAGATTGACAAATGAGAGGAAGAAAAAAAGGAAGGAGAGAAAGAAAGGAAGGAAGGAAGAGATGGAGGGGAAGAGAGCAAGAAAGTGAGAGGGAGGAAAAAAGAGAGAGGGAGAGAGAGAGAGAGAGAGAGAGAGGAAAGAAGGAAGGAAGGAAGGAAAGAAGGAAGGAAGGAAGGAAGGAAGGAAGGAAGGAAGGAAGGAAGGAAGGAAAGAAGGAAGGAAGGAAGGAAGAGGGGGGGAAGGAAAAAATAGATAGATAGACAGATAGACAGACAAACTAACCAGCAGGCAGACAGGAAGGCAGGCAGGTAGGTAGGTACATAGGTAGATAACTAGACAGATAGATAGATATCACTTTAAGGTTGGCAAAGAATTTTAATTGAATTAGATCATTTAATCCTCCCAGCAATGCTGTGAGGTAGGGAATGTTATCTTATCTATTTTATGCATTGAGAAATTGGGACTAATAGAGGTTTGATGATTTGCCCAAGTTTAGAAAGCTTACAAGTTTCAGAGACAGAATATTGATTTTCAGGCCAGTATTAGATCTACAATACCACCTAACTGCCTCTATCTTGCCATCATTTACCTCCAGTTAATGACTTTCATAGTAGGTGTACGATTAAAGGGATATCCCTACTTGACTTCATTATTCTACCTTTTCCCTAATGAATTCACAGAACAAAGCATCTCACAATTGATAAACCTGAGGTCTGGGAAACCCCAGCTAGGAAACAGGAAGCCACAACAGGGTTGCCAGCAACATCCTACAACTTCCCATTTCTCTCAGGGACATCCAGTAAAGTTAATCCAAGTAACTCAGCTTCAGGAGAGACAACCAATAGAAGCAACCTAAGTTGTATTACCCTTGAAACTCCCTAATTCTATAAGATCTCACGATTCCCCCACCTAGTTGGGACTCTGCAGCCACCTCTACTGACATTGGACTCCTCTTTGCCTCTCCTTTTCTACATTAAAACTTTGCTATATTACCTTGCTTTGGTCTCATTGTCTCTCGGGTCCAACCCCCGTCAGTCGAACTGACAAAACATGAGGTGCCTGGGGGAATTTTTTCAGGGACCACTTCAATACCCACAATGTAATTTCTGTTATACTTTGTTTTTAATTGTAAGGATCTGTCACCTAGAATCACAGTGCTAGTCTTTGTCAAAGGCTCAACTTTAACTACAGTATTTAAATCATAAATCAAGACATACACATTCAAAAATCACCTGTAACACTAGAAAATCAAAAGGGAAGGGTGTCTAGAGGTTGAAATGTCTAGGAGATGCCTTGTATAATCATTGAGTGTGTAGTGTGAGTGAGCTGGACATAGTGGTGTTCATGATTACCCTTTTCAAAGGTCAACCCAGTCCTAAGGAAGCGTATAATGATTTACCTAACTCATACCAAAGAGTTGCTCTATGTTATACTTTAGTATGTTACTAATATAAGCACTACTTTTTTTGTGAAAGGGTGTAGAGAAGAATGGAAGAAAGAGGTGATAGGGACAAGTGTTTCATAAGTTAATATTATGGCTCTCTGCCCTTAGTTCTGACAAATGTGGATGAACTAAAGACCTTCCAATTCATCAGATAGATAGTTATTTTGCAAGTCTGAAACATGGCCCAATATTATCATGCCTGTAAATGATCTGAAGGACATGGGTTAGTCTGACCCTTTCATTTTCCTGATGATGAGACAGAGTTCTAAAAAAAGTTTAATGAATTGATCAAATTCACAGTGATTATAGGAGTGGAAAAGCCTATACCAGAGTTCTCTACATCACATTTTAATTCTAGCTATGCTGATTTTCTCTGTGATCACAGAAAGCAGGTCACAAATTCCATTTATTTTCTTGAAAAATGGGAATTGAATTAGAGGTAACCTATCCCCTTGGGTGTTGTGAGAAGTAGCTAACTCAGAATCAAGGTTGGGGTAGGGGAATACTTGAACTACTTAGAGAAGGTCTTCTGAAAATATAGGTCATTACTATCCATTTGGAAAGCTCTTTAGGACTCTTCTGGGTGAATGCTGCTATATCAATTATGATTATTACCTTACTATTATTATTACTGTTCATTTTTTATGAAATTACAATCTGTAGTTAACTATCTGGTATACAGGTAAGGCACAAGCATCATTAGGCAATTACAATTTATGGCTGCCATAGGTAAAAGGCCAGTCAAAATACATTAAGGTATACTAATTGAACCTCTAATTTAACAAGACAATATCTTCAAGATCCATCTGCAGCTGCCAAACTACTGCCCATGGGGACATCAGGAAGAGACAGGCTATTGATAGATTTCAAGCTGACCCTTTTCCTGTAGCTGCTTAAAACCCAAGAATATTATAGAAAAGGGCAGAGATATTGATTTATCTCATTTTATTGGGTGGAAGGGAAACAGAATTAGTGCTCTACAAACATATCCATCATAACATTTATTTATTTATTTGGTTTTGTTCAGACCTATGATTTCTTTGGTATAAGGAAATCCCATTAGGGAAACTCTCTCTACTAATTGAAATCAGCAGCTGCTCTATAAATTATAGTAATCTAGGGATACTGAGAGATTAAGTAAATTGCCATGGATTACAGCCAGTTCTGCCTCTGACTCTGAGGTCATCTCTTTCTTCATCCGCTACAATACCCTGCCTTTTCATTACCAATAACAAGAGATACTCCTCATCTCCAAGTTATGTGTAAATAAAAACTTTTAAAATATAGAATACTGGTAGAAAATAATTCAAAATCATGTCAGAGCAAGATGATACACATTGTTCCCATTATCCTGGTTGTTGTTAGAATTGTCCCAAAGCCATTTTAAGTTATTCTAAAGATGATTATGATGATAATGAGATTATATACCCTATTATTTTTTTCCAACTAGAAAAAGTTATTTTATCCATCTGCTTAATGGTCTACAGAACATTAAATTAAGAAAATAATAACAGGATAGTAATACATTTGTAAACTATTTTAAATGAAAAACAGCAGCATTATTTAAAAAAACAAGATTAATAGTAATTATTATTATTATGTAATTCATTTTCCCCCTAGATCAAAGAATAGAGTGACTTAAATTTGCATCAGCATCTGCTCTTAGGAAAAGTCAGACCTTCCTCAAATGGGATAGACCATGGACTATTTCTTTCCCTCTATGCCTCTGAACAATTGATAAATATGATCTTGTGAAGGTGCAACGGACTACTCAGGACAAATATGAAAACATACAATGGGCAACAATGGAAAATAACACTGAATTCAAGGTCAGGAAACCTGGTCTCCAACTCCAGTTCTATTTCTCACTACATCTTTGACCTTAGACAAGTTGTTTAACTTCTCTGTTTCTCAGTTTCTTAATCTATAAAATTACAACAATGTCCGTCACATTCCAAATCTATGAATTAATAATTGTAGCATTTATATTTATATAGCATTCTTTCTATAAAGAGTTCCATATGGGCAGCACACAAAATTGGGTTTTAAAAAAGTATTTTTATAACTTCCTTTTGATTTTTGTTAACCTTACATAGCTTATTTTATGTATTTTTTTTTATTATTTAGAAAAATTTTCCATGGTTACATGATTCATGTTCTTACTTACCCCTTCACTCCCCAACCCCCCCCATAGTCATTTTATGCATTTTTAAAATATTATCCCAAGATCGAATCCTACATTTCACAACTCTGACAAAGGAGTCAATGACCCTTATTTAAAAGTTAAAAATGATTTCTGTATACAATTGGGGGAAAGTACAATTTTAAAAAGGACAATAAAATAACCCCTCTTATAAAATAATTTAGATGTCATTAAGATTATGCCAACCTAAACTGTATCATTCTTATGCAAGAAAGATTTAAGTTTACTAGTTCCAAATGCAGTGTGCCAGCATTAAAATATATATGAAGGAGAGATCTCAGGTGGAAGTTACATTGGGAAACTAAGTCCTGTTGGACTCAGAAAGATATTTTATTCTGCATTAAAAGATATAAAAATGCCAGTTTATCTAATGTGGGTTAATGCCTGTTGATGGAGAATGTACATGGATCAGTTTATAAAGAAAGAATATTAATATAAGAGAGCATAAAATATTCCCTTTCTATTCTGTTTATTTCTTGGTCAGAAAGTAAATAGATAGTGTATGTGGCTTGGCTAAACAATATCAACTATTTTATTTATTTTGTAATGCTATTTATTGAATTTCCTTTCATCATATTGAAAAAGTTATGTTTGCCTCTTCCTACTCTGCAGTCCCACTTTACTGTGATGATGCTACAGAGGAAGAGTAAAAAGCAGATAAATGTCATCCATTCGGAAGGAGGAATTTTTTCCAATATCACAAAGCTTCAGTTTTCCCCTTATCCTCAGTGAGAAATTTGGTTTGAGACAGATATAGAAATTTCATAGACCCTTGGTTTATAGTTTCCTTAATATTTTTTATTTGTTTTATTTAATTTGTGTATTTTAGAGTCTGGAATTCGTAATCCTGCCCAAATTGGAAGTGTTTGGTCATAAGCCTATTACTGCTCCTATTACCACGAGAGTTTCATCCTGCTTTATTTCTCACCTGGACCAGTTTGCCCCTCCTTAGTAAACCTTGTGATTCTCTCCTTCCTTCCTTATTCCTAGGTGCTTATCATATTAATGCTGAACTTATTATAGACGCCCAATTAACTTATCTTATTGTAGCTCAGAATTCCTAAGCTCAAGATGTCTTCCAATTTCAACTTCTTGTACCAAAGGTTACAAAAACCAATGAATCTCAGGTCAAGAATCCTGGATCTAAGGCAAACTTCCTCTGAACATATGTTTCCTCTACTACATTGTGGATAAGATATCCTTAACTTTGCTTGAACACCTCTTCTGAAGGGAAAATCAATATCTGAAAAGGCTGTCCACTGCATTTTTGAACTCATAAAATCTTTAGAAATAGATTTTCTTTTTGTTTCTGTTTTCTCTGTATATGTTATATATATTTATATATATATGTATATATATTCATCTAAATATTTCTTACCAACTTATGCAGTTTACTCATTCTTTCTTTTGAAGTCCACCAGAATAAATTTATTCCCTTTTCTTCATGAATTTCCAAAGTTTAAAAGTATTGTAGCATTGCTGCCACCTCTCTACTCCCAAGACTCATAAACTCTAAGCTAAGCATCTTCATTTCCTTCAAAAGTTCTTTGAGTAACTGGTATGAGGAGTACTCCATTAAGTCCCTTCCATCTCTAACCTTTTAGGATTCTTTGTGGCACCAATAGACAAACAAGGGGGAGAATTTTTTTCTCATTCTAATTACTTGCAAGGAAATTTATAGCATGTTAACTTTTTATGTTAAAAAAAGAACTGGAAATAATGGGTGCCCATCATTTAGAGAACTAGATAGTCATACATGAATAAAATAGTATATTAGTGTGCTATGTATGAAAAACACCAAATATGAGACTTTTAGAGGAACATTTAAAGATTCATATGAACTGAGATGGAGTGAAGTAGGAAGAACCAGAAAAAGAATATATACAAATAACTAAAATAATATTGAGTAGAAATATCACAAAAGGAAAGTAAACCTGTAATTTAAAAAATACTTGAGTGCTTTTATGCTTAGGGATTTTATATTGTTCTAAAACTACAATACTAGTGTGTTGTATTTCTTAAAAATCTTATTATTAAAATTTTCCTAACACTTAATCTACCTCCTATAGATAAATGAGAAAGCTATATTCACTAGGGAACCAGTGAGTTATTATTAGGGAACTTTAAATCTAAAGTCTAGTTCTTTAATTGATTTCAGGAATATCTGCATGGGGAGATCTAAAGAATTTAACTTAAACCACTAAAAATGTTTTAAAAACACAATATTAACTATGGCCTTATTTAACTTTGAAATTGAGTGTAACTTATAAAATGCTCTTTGAAAAGGTGATTTAATAAACTCAATTACTTCAGTTCCAGTCATATTCAACAAACATTTACTATCCAGATTTTGCAAGAATTTTCAGTGTTACATAAACCAATTCAATGACTTCTGGAAGCAAGAATAGAAAAAGAAATGCAACTGGGAAGTATTTCTAATAGAGTGAACAAATAGTACAAGATAGCACTTCCTAATGGATAGAGCAAGAAGACACCTGAAGAAGGCTCAAGGAAATGGAACAGATTTGCAGATTACAACAAAGAAGCCAAAAGCTAAATAATTTTGCTTTATCATCTCAAAATTTGCTTTTGGCTGTGTGTTTACAAGTTTGTTATTTTAATAGAAAGAAATGCCGCATTTCTGAAAACTTCATATTTCTATTTTAGATATTAAATTTTTATTTTCAGTTCTTAATTCTCTTACCCTATTCACATCCCTCCTCTATCTACTGAGAAAAAAAATAATTCAATTCCTATTATACATAATAAAGTCATGCAAAGCATATTTCCATATTTTACATTTCTGTGAGAGGAAAAAGCAAGAAAAATGAAGAAATTAAAAAAATATATAATTCATTTTTCAGAATTCGTCAATTGTCTCTCTATCTAGAGATTGATAACATTTTTATTCATGAGTCTTGGAATTGCCATGGAATGCTATCCTCGTCAGAGCATTTTCACAGTTGATCATTGGTGTAATATAGTTGTTACTGTGTACAATGTTACACTAATTTTACTCATTTCACATTGCATCAACTCATATAAGTCTTCTCAAAACTTCATATTTTTAATAGGAAAAATTTAGAGTTAAAGGAGAAGAGCCTATGTTCAGGAGAGGACATAAGCATGACTGTGAAAGAGAAAATGAATGACTGGTTGAACATGTTTATTGAATGATTTACCATGTGACTAGCACCCCATTAAACACTAGAGATACAATCAATGCTAAATACTGGAGATAAAGTACAAAAGTGAGATATCTCCTGCCTCAAAAAAAGCTTCTATTCTACTAAAGTGGAGTAACATATAAAGGAGTTCTGATCAGGGTAGGGTACTTTGATTCACTCCTAGAGTGAAGACACAAGAGGGTAGCATTGATTTAATTATCTTTCCCAGAGGGGTAGAAAAGGTTGATTGTGTAAATTTGGGGTCTACTTTTCCTGTCATTTTTCATATCAATGACACCAAAACCAAATAATAAAGTTTTACTGCTTCTGCAGAGAACAAGAAATAAGTTCCGGATTATTTCCTCATTGTGCCCCAAGTTTGTACAATATCTCCAACTAGGGGAAATGTGCCCAAAATTCTAGAATACATTTCCATTTTGTTTTTTTCTTCAGGTCTAGCTATATGTGACCCAAGAATCAGATGGTGATCATTCTGTTTGGAAAATAATGAAGAGAGTAAAGAACCATCATCAGGCTGCTGCCTCTGATGGCATTGTTGCCAGGGTATATTTAACAATTTCCTCTTTCCAATCAAGATGTATTCACAGGGGAGTGGTGAAATGAAAGGGATAAGTAGCAGGAGAAGGATAACATAATTGATGCCTTTGATTAGACTCTAGTGTTGTTCTTTTATTTCTCTGTCATCCATTTTGAAATGAGAAATCTTTTATTTATTCTGTGGCATTTTGATCATGCAATGGAAAAGAGATATTTTCATTAACATGATGGAGGAAGGAAGAACTTTCAAAGTGCAGGGGGAAATGGAGGGATAGTGGGTAATGTTTGAAATTAATTCTTGTCAAAACTTGCTCAAAGAAGGAGTAACATACATACTCAGCTGGATTTAGAAATTTACCTCACCTGACAGAAAGAAAAGTAGGAAGGAAAGAGAATAACAAAATTGGATGAGTTGGTACAAGGGATGGTGGATTAAGGAGGCAGTGGTAAGAAGCAAAACAGTCTATAGAAGAGGAAAGGATGAAAAGAGAGAGAGAAGGATCAATACAAGAAAATAGGATGGAGGGAAATACACAGTTAATAAAAGTAACTGTGAATATAAATGGATGAACTCACCCTAAAATGGAAGTGGATAGTAGAGTAGGTTAGAAACCAGAATGCAACAACAAATTGCTTTTAAGAAACACACTTGAAAGAGGGGGATACACAGAATCAAAAAAGGTAGGGCAGAAGTAAAATAGAATATATTATGCTTCAGTGAGGAAAGAGGCATGGGTAACAACTATGACCTCAGAAAAGAAAAAGTGAAAATAAACCTAAATAAAAAAGATAAATAAGAAAACTACATTTAGTAAAAATATACCATTGACAATGGAGTGACAGCAGTACTAAACTTATATATTCAACAAATAGCATAGCACCACATTCTTTAAAGAAAAATTAAATGAGTCACAAGAGGAAATAGATAAGGAGGAGGACCTCAACCTTCCTCTTTTTTTAAAGAGGAGTTAAGTAAGTGAATGGGATTTTAGAAAAGTTAGATATGACAGATTGCTGGAGGAAACTAAATGGAAATAGAAAGGAGTGTACCTTTTTCTCAGCTATATGTGGTATTTTGCAAAAATTGTGATACTGTCTTAGGACATGAAACCTCACAACCAAATGCAGAGAAATAGAAGAAGTATTCATTGCATCCTTTTCATAAAGTGATGTAATGAAAATTACATTCATTAAATGGTCAAAGAAACACGTTAAAATTAATTTGAAAATAAAAAATCTTATCCTAAAGAATGAATGGGTCAGAGAACAATAGAAACAAATAACTTCAACCACGAGAATGACAACAATGAGACAATAGACTCACAACAAATCTCTTAAGAAGTATTATTACTCTTCCCATTTTACTAAGAATAAAACCAAAGCAGAATTCTGAGAATATTTTGCACAAGATCATAGTGTGAGTGAATGTTTGAGACTATATTCAAATCACATAATTTATTATTTAATATGGTAATTCCACCATTATGATAATCAAAGATTTTGTCTACTTTTGAATCTCCCTGATAAAAATGAGGAAACAGGTCAAGGAAAGAGAAACATTTATATAGTATCTAATGTGCCAGGCACTGTGCAAAGTGATTTTTATAAATATTATCTCAATTGTATCTTCAGAACAATCCTATGAGGTATTTGCTAATATTATTCTTTTTATTGTTGAAGGGAACCGAAAAAAAATAAATATTAAGTGACTTGCCCAGGATAATACTGCTAGTAAATGTTTGAGTCCAGATTTTAATTTAGATCTTCCTGAATCCAAGCCCGGTGTTGTATCAATACCTTCCTCTATTGATTTGATGTAGTTTGAAGAAAATAAATTGAAATAATGAAGAGAATAGGAAATGTTGTCAAGCTGAGCAAGATGGCCAGAACTTCAAAGAGTAGAATCAGGTTTTTAAATGGTTTGGATAAATTTTCCAAATATAACAAATAAATGGTGGTGCTAGGACTGGGTGGAATAAAGACAAGCTTAAGAAACTCATGTTAAAACAATGTTCAAAAATATCTAAGAAGATATGCAAATATTACAGAAAACAGAGCAAAGGGCATGACTGGTAGAACCAAAGAAAATATGATTGATTAGTGAGTGTAGTGCTGATACTGAGAAGTACAAATATCAGATTGGGAAATATAATGTTATTCTTATAAATTATCACAGAAATGACCAAATTTTTTTCTGAATTAGCATGTTCAGTTTTATTTTCAGCTCTTTTAAAATAAAGAGGGGCTTCAGAGAAGATTCAATGCAATAATAACTGCTGACATTTGTATGACACAGTATAATAATAATATGATATAAATATAAGTAATTTCACTTTTATTTGATCCTCACACACATTTCATGAAGCAGTCCAGTTTTGTTTACTCCATTTTACACATGAATAATCATGAAGCTCAGAGAGATTGAAGGTTGACCGATTCACACAGCTAGCAAGTAGCAATCAAGATGCAAATCTTAGTCTCCTGCTTCAAATCTAGTGCTCTTTTAATAACATTAAAGCTGCCCAGATGAGCACTTTTAAAGGGGTTTGAAAATAAGAATTTTGATCTAAGGAGGAAGTACCTAGGTTTATCCAATGTAACAAATAGAAGACTGATAAGCAAAATTAATAATCGTCCTCAAGTATATGAAGGGCTTTTTCCTCCCTTGAAGACAATTCTTATTGTTCTTAAAAAAGATAATTGCAGGCAAAAGAATTATGTCAGTGAAAACATTTAAAAACATAAATTGTTATAAAAGAAGGTATGGAGTATCTTTTTCAGGTCTAAAAAATCAGAAAAATTGTTATCTTTTGTATGTTTTTAATTTCAAGTTTTTTCTGAACATAAAAGAAGGGTAAAAGCATTTAGATAGCACCTACTATGTGTTAGGCACTGTGCTAAGCATTTTTTAATAATAAAATTGTCTTATTTGACCTACACAAAAACTTTGGGTGGGAAACATTTATTACCCCATTTTATATTTGAAGAAATCAAGGCAAAATGGCATTAAATTATTTATCTACATCCATGTAACTAATGTGTGTATAAGGATAGGTTTGAACTCATCTTCCTGACTCTGTACTCTATACTATACTATATTATACTCTATACTAAACTATGTACACAGTGCTCTATAAACAGAACCTAGCTGTCAAGATGAAAAATTTATTATGAAGTGTTCTTCCCTCTTTGTAATTCTATTTCAAATGGAATTATGAAAAATAAAAAATGGAATTTTTAAATAGGAAAGAACACAAAATCTTGAGATTTCTTGATATGAGAATTTTTTAAAAGCAAATAATCTTTTAAAGACCCATTACAATTAATTCTTATAACTGCCTCTCCTCTGTGTTTGTTCCTTTGTATTCTTACGACTCAATACTGGCACAATTCTTTATCATATTGTACACAGAATAGATTCCTAGTCTAGTCAAATTTCATTTTATGTAATGCAGTCAAGTTTATCTTCCTAAAACATTATTGTTTTGAAGTGATTCCCTTGTCCTCAAACCTTTAATATCTCCCTATTTCCAAAAGAATAATCCTCACTTTCTAATCTTGTCTCTGAATGATTCTTTCCATAAACTTTACATTTTAAGCAAATTGTTCTACTATTTAACATACAAAACAGTAAAAAAAACAAATATCTACTATTTAACCTACAAAACAGTAAAAAAAAAACAACAGGAATAAAGTAAGAGGAAAAAGAAGAAAGAAGGAGAGAAATGATATTGGAAAAAATGAGAAAGAATTATGATCAACTATAAGTTGGCTGGCAAAAAAAAATAATGGACCAGACACTGACACCAAAAAGAGGTTTTCAGGACAGGATGCCAGTATAGAGTTATAGCATTCCACCCCTCCAACATAGTTTGGCCTAAGTTGGATTTATTCAAGGTATTCATGGGCTTAGAGAAGTACAGGTTAAAATATATCCTTTCCAAGTTGTGATTTCCAGTCTAGTTTTGATTAGCATCATGGGAGTGGAAAGTAGTTATAAGTAATTTTTTCACTTAAAGTCAAATAAGGGACAGATTTCACAAATGAAGAGCTTAGATAGAATCAGGGAAATTGGAAAGGCATTTGCCCTCACTGAGAGTTTCTGCAGTTTGTAATTTTAGTGTTCATTTCAAAAGAGTGAGATAGCTCTGAAGTTTCATTCTAAAAGATATTGGGATCCTTTTTTAAGAGAATCATAAAAGTCACATTAGTAATAAAAATTCAGGAGAAGACCAGTAGACTTTCATTGAATATTATTAACTCAGGTATAAAGGGCTTGACAACAAAGAACTGGTTGCTTGTGGAAGGACAGCAGATATCCATTAATTATAGATTTGGTTATAATATTCCTATGATTTTTTCATTTTAGGATCCCTTTCAGTTGATTATTGCTGGATTTTTTTCAATTTCTATTCTATCCTTTGGATCTAAGATAGTAGGTCAGTTTCCCTTGATAATTTCTTGAAATGCGATGACTTTGTTCATGGATCTGAAATCCAGTAATTCTTAAATTTATTTCCCTTCAATCTACTTTCCAGGTAAGTTGTTTTTCTGATGAGATATTTTACATTTTCTTCTCTTTTTTTCTTCATTTGTTTTTACAAATAATGTCCAAGATTTATAAAGACTTCTAATAATATAAAATTATCATATATAAAATATAAAATAATAATAAATATTTTATAAAGAATTCTAATAATCAGAATCAATGACCTATTTCCATTTAAAAACTGTTTTTTTTTAGTTTAAGAGGGGATAGATACACAGAATACCTATCACAGTACATTCCACTGGATCTGACATCAGTCAATCTCGTGCTAACATGAAGAAAACTTTGTCAACTCCTCAAAAAGGTAGGAAACAAAGAAAGAAAATTAGTCTTCAGTTAATATGATCATTCAGCAGTGCATTTATTTCACTAACTGAATAATCTAATAAGGAATCAATTATCAAAATTACTGTTAGGAGTAAATTAAAAATCTTATTCTAGACATTTCTAAATGGCTGATTACAAATAGGATTTTAATTTTTTAAATTAAATCACACTCTTTCTTTAAAAAATATATATCTATGTATATTAATAATGTATATGTGTGCATTATATTATTAAATATATTAATATATAAGTATATGTTAATTATATATTAATACATAATATATATACATTATTAATGACTAAAATAAAAATCTTTAGGTATGCAGATAAAATAAGTGCCATTTCTTTCAAATTTTAAGCCTTTTTTTCTTTCTTCTCCCAAGTAAGAGGAAATCTATAATTGTTTTTACTATGTGATAAAAGCCCCATATTATGTATGTATATGTAGCCAATGTATACACATACATACATATACACATGTATGTACACATACATACACAAAGACCAGAATTCTGCTAAGGCACTCAATAAAGAGCAGTTACCACATCTCTCAAGGACACTCCAAATTGGAAGCACCAAAACTTGTAGTGCCCCAGAATTAGCTCTAAGAACATCAGCACAAAAATGTCTAAAGTTTGAGAGAGTGTTTCCACACTCTTAGGTAAGGAGAACTCTATTATAAGAAATAGACTGAAAAATTAGCAAACTGCATCAAAAAAGAACTGAAACATAAAAATCTATCATGGTGGCAGGGAAGATCAAGCCTTCATTTTGGGTCCCGAAAGTTCTCCTGACAACCTCTTAATTTTTCCTCAGCCAGAATAATGTCTCACCCTGATCATTTCTTGGCTACAGCACTCCAAAGTTTGACTTGAGATATTATTTTAAAGTTGTTTGGAGGGGAATGTTGGGAAAGTTTAGGTGGGTGACTATCCTTAATCTGCCATCTTGGCTCCATCTGAGGAAGAAAAATAAAGAGCGTTCTTCTTTAATGATTTTGGTCAGTATCTCTCTCTCTCTCTCTCTCTCACACACACACACACACACACACATACACACACATACACACACAGAGATTGTTAGTGTTTTTGTTATATTTTCAAATTCATTTTGCCATGGAAGTCTGAGGATCAGGAAAACCAATACAAAATATGAAGGTGTAAATAACTGAATTGCTGAACTGAAGTTTCCTGTCTGGGTGGATTTCTGGAGCAATATGAACCTGATAATGAAGAACATGTAGAGCAGTGGTTCCCAAACTTTTTTGACCTACTTTCCCCTTTCCAGAAAAAATATTACTTAGCCCTCTGGAAATTATTATTTTTTTTAATTCTAATAGCAATTAATAGGAAAAATAAATGCACCTGTGGCCATCACCACTTTCCTGGATTGCTGCAGCACCCACCAGGGGGCGGTAGTGCCCACTTTGGGAATCACTGATATAGAGGCTTAAGTTGCTATTGTAACAACATGTGGGATCCAGTTTATAGATCTATAAACAAGATATTTTTGTTTAGTATTATATTCCAATGACAGGACAAGAGCCTCAAGAAGAAAACATTTGGAAGATTTCACTATATTGATTCCATATTTGTGGAAATCACTAAGGCTTCATTCCAAGTTAAATTATCTTATTTTTAGAGGCAGTTAAATTGCAGAGCAGAATACTAGATTTGGAATTAGAAAATGCTACATTCAAATCCTCTCTCTCTGACAACCACATGATCCTAGGTAAGTCATTTAACCTCTTTTGACCTTAATCTCCTTATTTGTAAAATGTGGAAATTAATCATTCCTACCTCCTAGGATTATTTGTGAGATACTTGTAAAGTGCTGTGTAAACCTTAAAGCACTACATACATGCTAGCTATTATTAAGAGTTTATATTTTCAAATCCTTGGATAAATAAATAAACAAATAAACAAACAAATAAATAAATAAATATGTATAATGGGAAAGGCAACACAAATTTATAATTTGTTGATTGAACCAGTTATTCCATATGTATTGAACAGCAGAAAAAGATGTGTTTAGAAATGTTAGTGATCTGGAGCCAATTCCTCCTGACATACTAAATTTATGACCATCGAACTTTCTGAGTCTCAGTCTTCATATGTAAAATGGGAATTTTTAATGCCTATATTTACTTATCACAGAAGATAGTGATATAGATCAGAGGAGAGACTATTTGACTTTTCTCTGGGGATGCCAAGCTCCTATCACAGGGACACGTGAGAATTGTTTAGTGATAAATCCCTGTTGACTGATGATTTGTAAAATAATTTTTAAGATTTAAAGACCTATAGAAAATTTAACTATTATGAAGTTTTCTGATTTTTTAACAATCCCAGCTTACACTATAGCCTGTGTTAGCAACAGTATTCAGATTACTGGAAATTATAAAAATAATAAAAAACTAATATTTACATTGTTCTTTAATATTTTTAAAAATATTATCTTATTTTACCTTCAAAACAATGCTGAGAGATTGATGCTCTTATCCCCATTTTACAGATGATGAAATTGAGGTACAGAATGGTTAAGTGACTTGCTCAGGATCACACAGTTGTTAAGTGGTGAAGGCAGTATTTTAACTAAGGAGTTTCTGATTGGAGTCCATTAAGACATCAAGGAGGTTTAAGCAAATATTGGGAACGTTGTACTATATCATTGGGACCCTCCAGGCATTATAGGGTATTCAACATTTGTAACCTATTAATTCCACAAAATACATGAGGAATATTTATAGATTGGAATATGCAGTATAATAATAAAAAAGGCATTTAATAAGAAAGGAGGATGTTTTTTGACCAAAGGAATATGTGAAATTAGCATAAATTTTTCCCCTCTTAATCCATTTTGGTCCTAGATCTCAGCCCCATTCTTTGATTGGGCATGCATGCATACTATGGGAGGACACCAGAGGCCCCATGGCTCCCTGGAATTTAGGAAGATTCTGTATCTTATCCCCTATGTCTCCTGCCATCAAGAGCACTTGCATGTAAGTCAAGCCTATCCAACCCTGGAGAAACAGATGGAGTGACATAATGGCATTAAAAGAGGGAGGACTGAGGAAGTGAGAGGGTCTTTTCTGGCTTTTTGGCTTTAGCTCTGTTGATCTGGAGACTTTCCTGGTGGAGCAGCTCATTTACGGTCTTTAGCTGGGGAGCAGAAAGGTCCTTCTTCCTTTTTTTGTGGTCACTTTTGGCCAGCCAAGAGAGACAAACATGGCAAACTCAGATTTAGCAAGGCATGCTCAGGTGATTATTGACTGTCTCTCCCTCTCTGAAACTCCAACCTTTACTATCAAATAATTATAAATTAATATGTATTTTCCAGAATATTTTAATCATAGCAGGAAGGATTTAATATTTCTAGGCACAAGAGTTCAATAGTTTCTCTTGAATTTAGAGTTGAAGGAGAACTTCAGTATTAACTGCTGCAACCCATGAATTTATAAATTATTTGCTCAAGTTAGCATAAATTGGATCTCAGATGCACAGAACCTGTCCCAGAGTTTTTTCTCTACATCAATGTCTCTCTTTTTGGCATTTATAAATTCTCTAGAAACTAAGCAAAAGAGGAAAATATCCCTGGGTAGAAAGTTAAATTTTTATGAAAAATAACTAATTTACCTGCAGAAACACAATGTATTCTGAGAAAATAAACAAGTCCTGAAAAGAAGGACTTTTTTTGGACATAGTGAACAAGCTAAAAAATATGTTGAATTCCCATGTAAAGTCTTTATAAAGTGTTATAGTATGATATTAAATAATTTTAATTATTTGGCATTTATTAATTCCATATTAGGTAAGTTAGATTTCTATGTCTGAGTGGATGTCATTCCCCCAATTTTGATAAGAAAATGTTCAAACATTGTCCACGACACCCTCATCATGTGCCTCTTCATCTGAGATAATTCATATTCCTTTCCTTTTCTCCTTTTTCTTTATATTACTTTTGCTTTGGCCTTGATTTTTTAATATCATCCCAACATATTCAATTTACTCCCTGCTTTCTGTTTATACATGCTCCTATTTATTGCCCTAATGGTAATAATGTTCTTAAATATCTTTAGTACCTTAAGAATCCAAGTACTTTAAGAATCTTTGGTACTTCAAGCATTCTAGTTATTACCCTCCTACTAATATTATAATCGGGTAGCTCCATTATTTCCCTTGATTACCTTAAAGTATCTTAAATACCTCTTGTGTTATAAGTATATTAAATATTCTAGTCATGACTTTCCCACACAAGTAATATAATCAATTTAACACCATTGTTTCACTTGATTTCTTGAAGCATATTAAGTGCTTTAAATATCTTTTATGCTATAGAAATTTTAACTATCTTAGTGACCACTTTATGCAGAAATGTGAGATTTTTTTCCTGTTTCTTTTCAGTATTGAGTTTGATTATTGAATTTTCTTTTTAGCTCTGGATATTTTTTTGGGATTGCCTGAAATTCCTTTATTTCATTAAATTTCTGGTTCTTCCCTTGGAGTATTATACTCAGTTTTATGGAGGTAGTTGATTTATGGTTGTAGATCTAGATTCTTTACCTAATGAATATTATATTCCATTCTTTCTGATCCATTAATATAGACACTACTAGTTCATGTGAAAGGCTGAAAGGAGAGAAAGAGAAGGATAAACAAGGAAAAATAAGGTGGAGGGAAACACACAGTTATTAGTCATTACTCTGAATATAAATATGATGCATAAAACCTAAGAGGATATCAGAGAGAATTAATGGCCAAAATCCCATAATAGACTGTCTTTAAGAAATTCATTTAAAGTAAGGGAGACACACACACAGAATAAAAGTAAAAATCTTTAGCAAATTCTGCTATGCTACAGCTAAAGTTAAAAAAGCAGGGAGAGTAATTGTGACCTTAGACAAAACAAAAGTGAAAATTGGACTGATCAAAAGTGATAAGAGGGGGCAGCTGGGTAGCTCAGTGGAGTGAGAGTCAGGCCTAGAGACTGGAGGTCCTAGGTTCAAACCCGGCCTCAGCCACTTCCCAGCTGTGTGACCCTGAGCAAGTCACTTGACCCCCATTGCCCACCCTTACCAATCTTCCGCCTATGAGACAATACACCAAAGTAAAATGGTTTAAAAAAAAGTGATAAGAAAGAAAATTACATATGAATAAAAGGAATAAAAGAGATAAAGTACTTTTAATAATAAAAATATATGCACCAAATGGAATAGGATAAAAATTCCCAAAGGAGAAATTACATGATTTCTAAGAGGAAACAGACAATAAAACTATATTAATTGGGGGCATTAACCTTACCCTCTCAGAATTAGATGAATCAAACCAAAACATAAATAGTAAAAGAATTAAGGAGGTGAATAGAATTTAGAAAAATAAAACTTGACAGATCCCTGGAGAAAACTGACTGGGAATAGAGAGGATTATACCTTTTTCTCAGCAGTACAAGGCACCTTCATAAAAATTGTTTATATAATAGCCATGAAAGAATCACAGACAAATGTAGAAAATCAGAAACATTAATTGCCTCTTTTCCAGATGATAATGTTATCAAAATTATACTGAGTAAAGGGCTGGAGAAAAAAAAGACTAAAATGATTGGAATCTAAATAACTTTATATTAAAGAAATAACCAATCAGTTTCATTAAATAAAATGACAACAAGGAGAGAACATGTAAAAATTTTGGGGATGTAGTCAAAGCAGAAATTAGGAGATAGGGCAGCTGGGTAGCTCAGTGGAGTGAGAGTCAGGCCTAGAGACAGGAGGTCCTAGGTTCAAACCCGGCCTCAGCCACTTCCCAGCTGTGTGACCCTGGGCAAGTCACTTGACCTCCATTGCCCACCCTTACCAATCATCCACCTATGAGACAATACACCAAAGTACAAGGGTTTAAAAAAAAAGAAATTAGGAGATAAATTATATCTCTAAATGCTTACCTCAGTAAGCAGAGAAATTAGTAAATACAGAGATCAATAAAATTGAAAGTAAGAAAACCAGTGAAGAATTATATACCAATAATCTGATCATCTAAATTAAGTTGATGAATATTTAATGACATATAAATTGCCCAGATTAACAGAAGTGAAAATATAATATTTAAACAATCTCATCTCAGAAAAAGAAATTGAACGTACCATCAATGAACTCTCTAAGAAAAAAATTCCTAGGGCCAGATGGATTCACAAGATAATTGTACCAAACATTGAAAGGACAATTGATTCCAATGCTGCATAAGCTATTGAGAAAAATAACTATGGATGGAACTCTTTCAAATTCCTTCTATGATAAGGAAAAGACAAAAAAAGTGGGGGCATAAGTTGGAGTGTTTTCACTAAGCTGTCCAGCAGTAGGGTCCTTCTACTCTGTCCTGCTGTTAGACCTGGTTTTCTTTTCTCTAGAAGCCCTTTGTTCTCTATCTCAATGTAGTAAAGGCTATAGGTCTGAAGTTTGGTTCCATTTAAGCCACCATCTTCTGAGCGTTTTTGCTGTTTTTCTCTGGCTTTCTCCTCTAGCCACCTCCCCGGTGCCTGTGTTCAACTTCCCAGTCCAGTGCCAGCAAGGTCCTCTCTTCTGGGTGGTGCATCTACCTGCCCAGAGATTTCAGGGGCTGCTGGAGACTCTGCACAGCCCATGGGTGGATGGGTCCTGGGATTCCCCTTCTACGCCTTCAGATGCAACAGTTCAAAAATTCAAGCCTTTTTCTTGGTGTACCTCTTTAGCTGTCCAACAGTAGGATTCCCCTGCTCTGTCCTGTTGTTAGATTTGGTCTCTTTCTTCTGGAAGTGCATTGTTTTCTATCTCGGTGTGGAAAGGGTGTGGAGGTTTTAATATTTGCTCTGTCTAAGCTGCCATCTTCCCAGAATTCCTCAAATTCCTTCTATGGCAAGAATATGGTGCTGATCCCTAAGTCAGGAAGAACAAAAACAGAAAGAAAACTATAGACCAATATCCATAAAGAATATTGTTGCAAAATTTTTTAACAAACTCTTAGCAAGAAGATTTCAGAAATATATCACAAAGTTTGTACACTTTCACATAGCAAACTTTACACCAGGAATGGTTCAATATTAGAAAAACTATCAACATAATTGACCATATCAATAACAAAACCAATCGAAACCATGTGATTATTTCAGTAGATGCAGAAAAATCTTTTGACAAAATACAAGTTATTCCTTTAAAGAAAATTTAAAAACATTGGAATAAATGGAACATTTTTCAAAATGATAAATAGCATGTATCTATAGCATGTATCTAAAATCATCAACGAACATCATATGTAATAGGGATAACCTAGAAGCCAAACCAATAAGATTAGGAGTGAAACAAGGATGCCCAGTATTACCACTGCTATTTAATATTGTACTTACTAGAAATGCTGCATATAACAAGAGAAGAATAAGAAATTAAAGAAATTAAAATAGGCAATGAAAAAATAAATCTATCATTCTTTGCATATAATATGATCCTTTACCCAACAGAAAGATATTGTCTTCATATACAGGAATATAAACAATTTAACCTCATTGAATTCTTTATAATTTCTTTCATATATACCCCTTTATGCTTCTCTTGAATCTTGCATTTGAAAATCACATTTTCTATTTAGCTTTGGTCTTTTCATCAGTAATATTTGAAAGTCCTCTATTTCTTTAAATATCATTTTCACTTCGTGGATAATACTTAATTTGGGGGGGCAGTAATTGATTTGTGGTTGTAATCTTAACTCTTTTGTCTTCTGAAAAATCACATTCTAACTCTACAATCTTTTAATTTAGAAACTGCAAAATCTTGTTTGATTCTGACTGTGGCTTTTTGATATTTGAATTGTTTCTTTCTGACTGCTTGTAATATTTTCTCTTTTACTTAGGAACTGTGAAATATGACTATAATATTCTTGATAGTTTTCATTTTCAGATCTCTTTCAGATGGTAGATTCTATTGGTTTCTGTTTTACCATATGATTCTAGAATAACAAGACAGGTTTCCCCAATAGGTTTTTGAAACACAATTTCTAAGCTCTTTTTTTATCATGTTTTTCAAAAAATCCAATAATTCTTTAATTATTTCCCATAAATCTATCCTCTAAGGCAATAATTTTTTTCCAATGATATATTTACATTTTCTTCTACTTTTTTTCATTCTTTTAATAAATTTTTTTTTCCTGATGTCTCATGGAGTCATTAGATTCCACTTGCCCAACACTCATTTTTTTAATTTATTTTTATTGTCTTGCAAACCCTTCCATATTGGTAATTGTTTAAAAAGTAAACTCACACATAACTCAAACCCCCAAATAAAATCATAAATACACTGATGTGAAAGAAAACCCCAACAGTTCTTTCTCTAGAGGCAGATAACATTCCCTGTCCTTAGTCATTCAGGATTGTCCTAGATCATTGCATTTCTAGGAGCAAAATTTTCACAGATAACCATCATACAATGTTGCTGTTATTGTGCACAACATTCTCCCAGTTCTGCTCATTTCTCTCTCCATCAGTTCCTGCAAATAATTCCAGCTTTTTCTTAAATCATTTTGCTTATCATTTCTTATAGCATAATAGTATTCCATCATCAACATGTACCACAATTTGTTCAGCAATTCCTCACTTCCACTCAATTTCCAATTCTTTGCCACTACAAAGAGAACTTCTATAAAAATTTTTGTACAAGTAGATTTTCCCCTTTTTTATTATCTCTTGGGATATAGACCCAGTAGTGGTATTACTAGATCAAAGGGTACAATTTTTATCCCTTTAGGCATCATTATAAATTGCCCTTCAGAATGGTTGGATCAGTTTACAACCCATTTAAGCAATGCATTAGTTTCCCAATTTTACCACATCCCCTCCACATTCACCACTTTCCTTTATTGTCATGTTAACCAATCTGATAGATGTGAGGTGATAACTCAACATTATTTTAATTTACATTTCTCTAATCATGAGGGATTTAAAAAATGTTTTCATATGACTACTGATGGTTTTATAAAAAATTTATAAAAAAATTATAAAAAATTGTAGTTTCCCTTCTAATGCTTACATTAGTTTGGTTTGTACAAAAGCTTTTTAAATTTAATATAATTAAAATTATTCATTTTACTATTCTGTGTTCCCTTAATTCAGATATGATATTGCTCTTTATATTTAAATCATATATCTATTTTGACCATATCTTGGTATAGTATGTGAAATACTGGTCTACACCTACCTTTGGCAATACTGTTTTCCAATTTTTTCAGCAGTTTTTGTCAAATAGTGAGTTATTATTCCAAAAGCTGACACTCTTTGTCAACCTTTCAAGTTGTTCTCTCACTGAAAGTTGTTTCACTCCATCTCCTTGCTCGTTCTTTCACCCCTGTATTTGTTTTGTGGTGTTATTTTCAGATTTGCTGGAGAGAATTTACATGGTGTTTTCAAGCTTCTCTGCTTCTACTCCATGATCTTGGCTCTACCTCACAACACTAATTTTTAAGGAAATAGTTTCTTCAGTGAATTTTCTACACATTTTCTTTTGTTTGGAGCATTCTGCTTTTTTAGGAATTTTTAAGGAAATAGTTTCTTTAGTGAATTTTCTACACATTTTTTTTGTTTGGCACATTCTGCTTTTTTTAGGAATTTTTTCTTCAATGGACATCTGTCTAATTTTTTAAAGATGTTACTTCATTCATTATTTGTGAGACTCCTTTACCAAGCTATGAACTATTTTCATATTTTGTCTTTCATCACATTTATTTATTTTTATTTCATTTCCTTTATTTGACTTCTGCAATCCAATTTTGAGCACTTCCAGCAATTCCTTTTGGGCCTATAACCAATTCACATTTTTCTTGGCAGCTTCACATAAAGATATTTTGACTTCCATACCTATTGAGTTGTTTTTTTCCTTGATCTTCTCTATCACCATATTAACTATTTATATTTAGGTTAATGTTTTCTTATTGTTTGCTCATTTCTCCAAACTATTTATTTACTCATAACCTTATATTGAAGTTAGGCTCTACTCCAAGGATGGAGGGAGTCCTGCCACAACTTTCCAGAATATTTTTGCTGCTATTATCAGAACTAGGTCTGTGGTTCTATAATTTTTCAGTTCTTCCAAAGAGGTATGATCTAAGAAGAGGAAGATGTGGCTTTCTTGGTCTGTGCTCTGGTTTGTGACTAACAATAAAAAGCACTCTTCTCTGCCCTGGAATTTTAACCAAGGCTTTTATTCTCCTATAGTCATAAGTGTTGTCATTCATTATAGTTGTAAAATGTTCCTGTTCTCCTATCATCACAAGTTTCAGCATTCCTTTCTGCTTTGGATATGAAATCAGGGTCCCTAATCCTCCATAAATTACCACAAGCACTCTTATGTACTATGAAACTTTGACTGGGGTCCCCCACCCCTGTGGCCATGGACTCTTTTGGAACTGTGACCAGGAACTGGGAATGGACAATGCATAGATTCCTACACTCAGTGTCAGCAAAGGGTTGCCTAAAATTTCCTTCTAACCAATTCCTTGCCATATGTGGGTTGGGAGCAACAAAAACTGCTGTTGCCCTCTCCAAGGCCAGCTGCTGACTAGCTGGCACTTATTCATACTGCACTATATTCCAGGCCCCACCAAATGTGTGATAAAGCTTTTCTGCTAACCTACAAGTTGTTTTGAACTGGAAAGTTATTTCACCTCTACCTTTTGTTGGTTCTACTGCTCAGAATTGGATTTGAGGTGTGATTTTTAAATTGTTTCTTGGGAAATTTGGTAGATCTCGTTGACTCCCTGTCTTTATTCTGCCATATTATCTCTGTATATGTAAAGTCTTTATTTTTTTCCATTTTGTTCAATGATTTATTTTCATATTAATTTAAATAATTTTGAAAATTTCAGATCTGCTTGAGAGTTCCAAAATATTCTAGTTTTATTGTTTGAAAGCCACATTGAAATGTTATTTCTCTGGATACCTTTTGATCCTTTTTTATGCACCTACCAAAATAATCTTCTTAAGGCATGTCATCCCCCAACTCAAGAACTTGTAGCATTTTTTCTATTGACTGTAGGTTTAGATCTACTTTTTTGTTTTCTTTTAATTAATTAATTAAGAATATTTTCCCAGGGTTATATGATTCATGTTCTTTCCCTCCCATCTTCCCTACTCTATCCTGGATCTGATAAGCAGTTCCACTGGGTTTTATATGTATCATTGTTCAAAACCTATTTCCATATTATTAATATTTGCAATACAGTGGTCATTTAAAGTCAACATTCCCAATCACATCCCCATCGAACCATGTGATCAATCGTATGTTTTTTTTCTGTGTTTCTCCTCCCACAGTTCTTTTCTCTTAATGTGGATTGTGTTCTTTCTCATAAGTCCTTCAGAATTGTCCCGAGTCATTGCATTGCTGCTAGTAGAGAAGTTCATTACATTCAATTGTGCCACAGTGTATCTGTTTCTGTGTATAAAGTTCTCCTGATTCTGCTCCTTTTACTCTGCATCAGTTCCTGGAGGTCTTTCCAGTTCACATGGAATTCCTCCAGTTCATTATTCCTTTGAGCACAATAGTATTCCATCACAAACAGATACCACAATTTGTCCAGCCATTTCCCAATAGATGGACATCCTCTCATTTTCCAATTTTTGCCACAACAAAGAGCGTGGCTATAAATATTTTTGTACAAGAAAGAACATGAATCATGTAATCATGGGAAAATATTCTAAATGAATTAATTAAATAATATTTTTCAGGTTAAAAGAAAAGTATTGTTTTCTTTTTATCTATTTGGGGGTACAAACCCAACAGTGGTGTGTCTGATTGAAAGGGCAGGCATTCTTTTAAAGCCCTTTAGGCATAGTTCCAAATTTCCTTCCAGAAGGGTTTAATCAATTCACAGCTCCACCAGAAATGCTTTAGTGTCCCAATTTTGCCACAACCACTCCAACATTTATTGTTTTCCTTTACTGTCATATTGGACAATCAATTTGTGTGAGGTAGTACCTCAGCATTGTTTTGATTTGCATTTCTCTAATTATGAGAGATTTAGAACACTTTTTCATGTGCTTATTGATAGTTTTGATTTCTTTATCTAAAAACTACCTATTCATGTCCTTTGACCATTTCTCAATTGGAGAATGACTTGATTTTTGTACAATTGAATTAGTTCATTATAAATTTGAGAAATTGGACCTTTGTCAGAGGTTTTTGTTATAAAGAATTTTTTTACCAATTTGTTGCTTCCCTTCTAATTTTGGTTGCATTGGTTTTGTTTGTACAAAACATTTTTAATTTAATGTAATTAAAATTATTCATTTTACATTTTTCAATATTCTCTGTTTCTTGCCTAGTCTTAAATTCTTTTCTTTCCTTTAGATCTGAAAGGTATACTATTCTATGTTGACCTAATTTACTTATAATTTCCCTCTTTATATTTGTCATTCACTTATGTAAAGTCTTTTAAAAATGATCCTAATCAATGTTTTTATAGCTCCTCAAAGTAATGGAAGAGGATAAATACAAGAATAGTATAGATAGTATAACTAATAATTCTCCAAATCTAAATGTAGTTGAAATAAATAGAGCTGTACGTATTTTGTTGAAGGAACAAAAAGAAAAAAATAATATACCAAGCAGAGGAAAGTATCCTAAATCACACCTTACAGTAACATTGAATTAGTTCTGCAAAGTAACTATGAAGTCATCTAGTCATACCGCTTAATTTCATAGATGAGCATTTGAAGCCCAGAGAGAAGTAATGATTCCACCTAGGTCTCAAAGATAGTACATAGGAGAACTGCAATATAAGCCCAGATGATTTCTTCTGACTCTAAATGAAGTACTTTTACCATAGAATTACATTACCTTGTTCATAAATGAAATATGAAACTGAATGTCAAAGAGATATATGTTAAAGTTTTCACTGTTATGATTAAGATGCCTTAAAATTAAAATGATTTTTCAAATGTACTTTTTAAAAAAAATAATGATGGCAAATAGAGTGCCATAAAAATGATTCTCAAGACAATTACAAAATTCCTTGGAAAGACTTATATGAAGTGATGCAAAAATGAAGTGAGCAGAATCAGGAGAAAGTTGTGTACAATAACAGCAAAAATGGGTGATGACCAACTGTGAATGAATTAACTATTATCAGGAATGCAAGAATTCTGAAAAAACCCAGAGGGCTCAGGAGAAAAAAGGCAATCCATTAACATGGAAGGTAATGATGGAAACTGAAGGCAGATTGAAATGTACCATTTTTCACTTTATTTCCTTCATGAATTTTTCTGTAGTGTAAGCAATCTGTGTCTTCTTGCACAAGATAATGAACATGTACATATATTGAAATATATATATGTATATATATATATAGGATTGAATTGAAATATATATATGTATATATATGCACCTATATCATTTTAAAAAATACTTTTTGTCTTAGAATCAATACCAGTCATCAGTTTCTAAGACAGAACATTGGGCAAAGGCTAGACAATTGAGGTTAAGTGACTTGCCCAGAGTCACACATCTAGGAAATGTCTAAGGTCAGATTTGAACCTAGGTTTTCCTGAATCTAGGTCTGGCTCTCTATCCACTAAGCTACCTAGCTGTATTACCTGCCATTTTGGAGAAGGTTTAGGGGTGGGAAGGAATAAAACAACATGGATACAAAATGTCAGAAAACTATTATTAAAAATTGTATCAACACGTAAAAAGTTAATTAAGTTTTAAAAATAATTATTGCCAAATGAACCAGGATTCCACTTCTCTGAAAATATATCACCATCTGAGCTGGCAAACAATCACAAATATAATCATAAGAAATGATAAAGAATTATCTACCCAGGACAGAACGGCTTGGTTCAATAAGCTGTAATATCCTTTGGAAGCCTCAACAGCACCTAGTAGCTAGATCAATGGTAATCATTTTTTCTCTTCTCTTACAACTATCACTGGGCTTTGGGGCAGGAAAGGGATTTGGGAATAGAGGGGGAAAGTGGTATTTTGTAAACTTCAGGGAAATTCTTTAAGGGTAGACAGGTTTTGTTTTGTTTTGGCTCAATGTTCAGGTAAGTCATTCTCATCAGGCTATTTTCAAAGTGTCTTTACTCTTGTGGGGAAATAGAACTTTCACATAGTTTTGGCTTCTCACATCCATCACACTATCGGAATGCCCTATGGATGTTGAATGTGAGAGATGGACAGGAATCATGCACCATATGGAGCAAGAAACTGCAAATGTTTGTGATAATTGATTAGGAACCTTCAGTTCAGTTGATAGAGTAAGAACATTGATTCCCTGCAGGCTCACACGCATACAGGAATTTGTATGCTGGGAGAAAGGGGACCATTTAGTAAATAGAGAAACTTACACATTCATTCTTCTTTTAAAAAAATAAAAATAATAAGGGAAGAGAGCCAAGAAAGTTCACATGTAATAGACAAAGTAGCGATTAAAAAAAAGTTCCCTTTGAAAGAGAGGTTAAGGAAAAAAAAAAGAATTTTTGTTTTCTCTGTTTTAAAAAGAAGCCCAATCTCCCAGATTGTACGTTATATGAAATTTTCATCCACTCAGATAGCACTCATTTCACATCTCATCTGTTCTGTGAATGAGATGGGAAAATAGTTCTCACTTTTTTTTAACTGCATAAAGAACCCTTGGTGAATTGCACATTTACAGTATATGATTATCCATCCTGTCTTTTTCAAAAGATTGACTCTCGGCATCCTCCTGTCCCTTTCCCTTCGCAGCCTCGCCGATGCAGTGCTCTGCCCTCATCCCAGACCCTACACATTTTGATAAATCTTCTTATAGACAGACTACCAGTCTACAGACCCTGAATTGAAAAGAGAGGTCGGAAACTAATTCTTGACAACTGTTATCCAAAAATTAAGACAACAAGAATTCCTTTAAGTATCTTTTATTTGTAACTACTATGTTTAAAAAAGACCGGTTCCCCACAGATAGTAGTTAGGATTTCATCATAAAATACTCCCGTAAAAACTATTTAATTTTCCACTACAGGGAGGGAGGATTTGATCTCTTATTAAACATTTTATGGAAAAGTCTAAAAGTGCTTTCAATTATTTATCTGAATTGAAATCTAGGTCTTGGAAACTGCTGGCATTACACACACACATAATATTATCAGCCCACTGAGTGCCATTAGGTCATAAAATGCTGCTGTAGCAACATCTCTGTTACAGCTGCTGGGGCTCATGCAACTTTTACTACAGTTATAAAGCCATTTATTACATTTTCTTTATGATGCTAATGCATTGCAGTCTGTTATTTTATTGTTCCCACTGTGATAAAGACCGAAATGTATGATATTGTGCAAAAAAAAAAATACAGGCCTAATAATGTACCCTGCTGCATTAAAAATCTCTTAGAAAAGCTTAAGAGACTCATAAAAATATTAACAGGGGATTACAAAAGGAAAATATTTTGTGGGACATTTTCTATCATTTGTTTTATTGTTCCCCATTGAAAGCATTTTTTAATTCTGCTTTGTCAAAATATTCCAAAGATGATATGAGTATCTGACAGTCCCCCTTCCCAATTATAATATCATCACAGTGGCAGAACATAATTTGCTATTCACTAAGAGGAGAAATGGGTAAATAATATCCCAATAATCATATGAAGAGAAGTAAAGTCATTAAAAAATAATAATATCCTTACACCCAAAGGTCCCTATAATTGATAATTACAACTTGCTCAAATTGTCTAAATTTAACTCTCCCTTTAATACATTTCTGTTGTCTTAGAGATAATGCAGCTTGCTATTGAGGGGAGAAATCAATTAACTTAATTAACTACTACCTGGTAACATTGTAGTTCATTTAGATGTTGGCTACCTACATGGTAAGGTAAAAACTCCACTAGTCTCATTCAGATCTGTATACTTTTTCCCCCTTTCTTTTTAATTTCTTTTCCATCTTCTTTCTTTCCTTCTTTCCTTCTTTCTTTCTCTTTCTTTCCTTCTTTCTTCCTTTCTTCTTTTCTTTCTTTGTAGAGAAATGTGGATTAAGGACTTTCTTTAAAACAGCAACAATAAAAACCCTAAAAAAACTGTTCTAAGACAGAGGGAAAAATCCAAGGAAAACAATCCACTTTGTAAGAGCTCTTTGAATCTACTGATCCAAATGATAGATTTTTAACTTTTGATTTGCCCACAGGGAGCCATCAGAAACAAAAGAAGCTCAGCATTTGTGGCAAAACACAATATTGTATTCTCCAAACTGTAAAGGAAATGGGTTAATTTTCTGAAAATTTCCATTCTTTTCATAATCTCTTTCATTAAATTACATGATGGTTCTCCCATCATCCTCCCTTCTCACAACCCCTGTCACAACAGAGAGAGATTAGAATGTTAATGCTTACACAAAGTCCTGCCTTATTCGGTGGATACTTAGTCCCTGAGAGCTGGAAGGCATCTGCGTTATCCTTCCATTTATAACAGAGAAACTGAGGTCCAATAGGTTGGAAAGGAAGTATCAGCCTCAGTTTGACAGTCCCTAGGAAAATGGACTACTCTGAATTTAAAAAGTGAGGAAATTAACAATTCAGGAATCTTTTCTTGGTTCTATAAAATGTAAAAGCTGCAGAGTGTGAATTGCTCTTGTGGCTAAGATTACAATGCTAATAGAAACACAGTAAATTAAAAATTTGGATCTGTATGTGTTTATATCACATCCAAGCCAACGATTTGAATTATGTCTCACAAACTCTGTTTTGTGGAATGCAAAATGAACAAATATAAGTCACCCCAAATTATATGCAAATAGAACAATGAGAAACCATCAGTGGATTAGACTGCTTACCGTAATGCCCCATTATATACCCCATTTATATTTGCTTAATCATACACTTTCACATATATTTGGAATCTTCTTTTAGTACAATCCCCTGACTAGAAAAGTCACAAAGAGGAATTTAATAAAGCCAGCTATACCCTTAGTTGTTTTAATACATGGTTAATTGAGCCATCACTGTAATTCAAAGAAAAAAATTCCAATTTAAAAAAATACCATGTGGTGAAAAGTAAAGAATCTTCACAATATGAGGATTCTGTAGAAACCATATAACTACTTATAAAGGTTTCATAGTTTGTCTTGTTAATTAGCTTTACCTCATGAAATATGTGTTGGAGGAGCACTGTTTTCTGGGCTCCTATAAAAATGTATTGCTTGTGTAGTGTATAAATTATAGTACTTATAACTGAAGTCTATATAAAGGTAGTAATAAAGGTCTCAAGTAAAATTAAGAACCTTCACACTGAATGAAAAGGTTTAGTATGGGCATAGTGCATTGTATATGCACAATAATTAAATCTGTAATTATTTTGATTAATATGTGTTTAATATATAGATGGAGCAAAACAGTGGAATGGTAGAGAACTGACCTTGGAGTTAGAAAGACCTGTGTTCAAGTCTAGTCTCTACTATATCCCAGTCCTGCCCCTTACTATCTGTGTGGTCTGGAAGAAATATTTTAATCTTTCTGTCCTCTGGCATCCTCATAAGCTAAAGGAAAGAGATGAGTTCCTGATATCTAAGGAAACTCCCAACTCTGCAGCAAAAAGCCAGAGCCCTAAATGATTTCTGTAGACCTTAAACTGCAGATTAGTTGCTAATTTGTGGTGGAAACTGCTCTAACCTAAATGAAATCATAGATCAATAATATAAAAAAAGAAGCCACATGATGGAAAATATGTTTTATAGAAGAGAAATAATGTATTTTTTAAACTTCATAGGGAGGTTGATTAAGTGAAATAAATGATTTGTGGTCAGTCTTGAATATACATATTCTACTTGTTGCATATACCCTCTGTGTCTGTCCATCTGTCTCTCTTTTTGTCTTTTCCTCTCTGTCTCTCTCCTGCCCCACTAAATCTCCTTTCACAGTACAAGAAAGTGGTCATTGTCTCAAAGGAGTTCAAAATTTTCAAAACAAATTTAATTTGCATTCATTTTCATTTGGGAATCTTTAGGGGCTAGAGAAGCTATTTTTTCCAAATAGTGCAATCTGGGAGAAGTAATGAATCAGTCTTGTATGCATGAAGTGTGACTTAACAGGAAAATCCCCCAAATTGTATCTTTTTTGGTTTTGCATATAATAGTAGCCTATAGAAGAAGATTTGAATTGAAATAAACATTTGGAAACACTTTTTTTAGTTAATTTGAGAGAAATTTTTTAAAATTAAACTACAATTGTATTTTTCTTCTTCAGAGATAGTATTTCATTCAGACTACTCCCCAGATTTTATTTCAGTGGATTTCTTTAATCAATTAACATTTATTCATTGTGTCCTACACAATTTTACAAAGTGAGATTAAGGGGAAATATTAAGCATTTGAAGTTAAGAAAGTTATAATTCTATGTGAAATTTCAGTTGATGAAATTTAAAATAGCTTCTGAAGAGTATAGCTTACAATGGCTTCTTCATTAGCCTTCATGTACCCTCATAAGTTATTTTTTTCCAGTCCAACACATAGCAATATGAAGGCTTAGTGATGTGTGGGCAAAAAGAATATCTTTTCTGAACCTCACATGTCTTCCCACATCTGAGTGCACAAATCTACTCTATAAGCATTTGTTTGGTCAAGTAAATCTAAGATAGAAAGTCATAGAAGAGCAAGAGAGTTACTATATTACTTCTTTATAAGTATAATGTATTCTTGTCTCTGCTTATACCAAGTAATGGAGTTATTCCTTTCAGAAATGGATGGTATGTTTCACTGCCTTTTATACACTTGACTTCAAAACAAAATTCTTCCTGAATTACTAAACTAGAGGGATTGAAGGTTCACACATTAGTGCAGTTTGTTTAGACATGGTCTTGCAAGATGTCATGTTAGTAGTGAACCAGAAACATCGCTCGTTGTTTGGGTCAAGGCACATTAACATATATCAAAGGCTTAGAGTTATTCAGAAAAGCAGGAGGATTTTCTGCCTTCGAAGAAAGCTGAGGTAGAAGTCAGACCATTTATGAAGTACTAGAAAGACCAATTATTGAACTAATGGGGAAATAACCTAAAAACTAAAACAAGAATTACAAGTTCAGGGGAAAGATGAAATCAACTCTTTCTCTCCAGATCTAATAGTTAAATTTTCAGCAAGTGGCATCTATGCCTTGGAAATTCATAAATGCTCTAAGGCTTGATTGATAGTCTTGCTGATTTTCTTGATTTAAGAAAGTGATCAATAAAAAGTTAATGCATATTAAACTTAAAAGTATGTTATATATGCAATTTTTTCTTTATAGAAAAATGATTGTATACATTTAAATGCATAACCCTGCATTGTCCCTCCTCCATTGATTGCTTGTTGAAAAAATGGTTTGCACTTTTCCAAATTTCATTAAAACAATTTTTAAAAAATCACAAAAATGGGCAGAAATTGTCTTCTAAGTATTGTAGCTATTCAATGTATTTATTTTTTCAAATTTGTAAAGTTTTCTGTGTAATAATAAAAATTGCACATTCATATGTGTGTGGGAGCAGTAGGTACTTCATATATGCTATTTCATTTGATCATACTTTACCTGATTTCATCCTCATAATAGTTAAGTATAGTAGATGTATGATTATGTCCATTTTAGATATTAGGAAACCATTGCTTAGAGATTATTTGCCTAGGATTACAGAAATAATAAATATCTGAGGTAAGTCTAAATTATATCTGTTTCATGATATTGTCTCCTTATACGCCTGGAAGATTAATGGACTTTCCTAATGTCCTAGGAAACCTTTGGAAAAAAAGCAATTCTAAAATTTGCCTAAACCTCTTTGGTGGTTCTGATGAAAACTTAATCTATCTCTTTATTTAAGGAATTCTTATCTGCCTTTAAATCAATAAAACATTCAGTTGCATTGTGATGAGTTGTACCCTATGCTATAGTCCTCCATATGTTTCATAATAAGCATAGAAGAAAGTTCTATTCTTTTTAGACAGACTAAGCCCTGTGTTATGATTCATTGACATGCATAACTCCTGTTTTATTGCCTTGTCTTTTGTATTTGGAAAATTATTACTTGTAAATTTGAGATAAGATGATATGGAATTATAGATGTGTGAAGTTAACAAAAACTAATCACAGTCAACTATATACTTAAAAAACACAGGGTATTTTTGATATCATAACTAGATGAGAATTACCAAGGATTAAATCCCCTGTATGAAACTAATTTCAGGAGCAGATGGCTCTAAACAACTTTGATGGCCCTTCAGATTCTTTATTGCAAATAAAATTCTTGCTAGGTTTGGTGAAACAAAAGTAGAGCCCAGCTGTCTTGTTTGTATATATTTTGACTAAGTATACATAATCAGTCTTTAAGTGATGTGACAGTTAAAAATAAAAATTTTATTTTCATACCATTGCTAATCCAGATTCATTACTGAACATATGCACTTGAATGATGAGGCACCAGGTAGTGGCACTCTAGGGATAATTCATAGTAGAAAAATAAATGAAAGTTATCACTGATTTTTAGAAGTGAGTGGTACGGAAGAAGGAAGGGGAGGGGAAAGAAAAAGAAGGAGGAGGAAGAGGAGGCTGCCAAGAAACAATATAGGGAGGAAAAGGAGGTGGAAGAAGAAAATGAACAATAATAATAATGAGAGAGAGAAAAAAAATAAAAGGAAGAGGATGCTAATGTACATTGTTATAATCAAAATTACAATTAATCATAATAAAATAAAAATAACTTTTCTTGGAACATGGATGAAAACAAAGATGGTCAGGCAGTTTTCTGGAAAGATATTTTTAAAAAGAGGAAGAGTCATGAGTCATAATATTTTTTGCCTGTTAAAGGCAACAAGTTCAAATACAGCTTAGTAATTTTCTCACATGAAGCACTGCATTTGAACGTCTCTTATTTGACTTCTTTTACATTGATTTATAATTGTTCTTGATAGCTATTACCAATTACATTGAGAAAGTTGGTTAAGTGTTAATGGCATCTATCTTTCAGTGACTACTTGAAAGAAGAAATACATGATTTTATAAAGGAATTTAACATAAAGAAAGATGAACTATGGAAGATAAGTTAAATCCTCATCATAGAGTGGAGCTTATCTAAAACTAGACAGAGAATGATAGATCCTAGGAAGCTGAAAAGGCACAAAGCCTGAGCCAAAAACAGTCTTATATGTCGGTTGTCTATAGACCATTCCAAATAAGATCAAAGAAGTTTGAAACATAATGATAATGAATTGATATTAATTTTCTTTTTGGCCATAGTAACTCATGACAATCTTATGCTAAAGCATAGAGAGGTCAATATTTATGCGAATGGAAGAAATGCTAACACCTCTAAAATCACGCATCTTTTTATGTATTGGAGAAAAACAAGGTCTCATTGCTTTCTGCATCTTATTTCATCTCCTGCAGGTGATGGGCTTTTACCATCAGTAGCTGGGGGAAAATCTCTTTTGAAGCATTTGATCTTCCTAGAGTTATGTGGAGATATGATAGCTAGGAGTACAATAGCAAAGGAAATGAGAATCCTTGGCTATATTAATTTAATTCCACTATACAATCTTAGTTTTACAAAATGAATGTGTGTTTTCAAAGGAAAAAAATACTCAACAGTTTTTCTTTTATGCTCTTGTTTGGCAGAATAAAACTACTTTCTAAAGAAAAATGTTACTGTGCCTCTTGTGTATTTGGATATAGTCAGGATAATAAAAGTTAAGTAGCTCATCTACAATGAGGCAGAGAATCACTCCTAGTGATAAAATAATGTCCTATTCAATACATGAAAGATAACCATTTTTTCCAACTCTCTGATAACCAATAAATAAAAGAAGAAATTTGGTATTATAGTTCTATCTTTTCATGTTTATCTGAAACAGATAACATCATTGTCAGTAATGTAAAAGATATAGATAGATAGATAGATAGATAGATAGATAGATAGATAGATAGATAGATAGATAGATAGATAGATAGATAAAACAGATATATTGACTGATGAGTAATAGATATGAATAGCAATAAATACATAGATGACAGATGTTACTTAGATATGAAAATAAACATAGAGGTAGATATGCACATAGAAATATATCACTGGTATAGGTATAGGTAAAGTTTTAGACATAAAGATAGGTAAGAGGGATCGGGACAGTGATACAGATAGATATGGATACATACAGAAAATAATGCAAAGACACAGACTCAGATCCTGGATACAAATATTATAGTTATCAATATTTATATCAATGATGGGCTCCACTAGTTCTTAATCCATTTCACAACACTGGCCCCTTGACATTTGTCACTAGAGGGACTACTCTAAAAGCTAAGAACAGGTACTTCTCATGCCCTAGAAGCTACCTCTCCGGTCTCTATAGGCAATGAGAAGCTGAATTTCATCTACCTTTTTACTATACCAACACTCTTGCATTTTTCTAAGCCTCATTTGCACTTTACTTGTAATGGAGTTAAACTCTACCTTCTTAAAGATAATGAGTTTAGCAGCTATTATTTTCATCAATCCAAATCTGATGTTTGTGAGTGTTCTGGTCAAGATGAGTAAAGGCGGTGCATATTTCAACTTTCTGAAACCTGTTTGCTCCTTTTCTGCCCCACTGTTGCAACTTGCTGATTCAGTTTTCCCTCCCATTCAGCACCAAACTGTTTAAGTGGAAAGAAACACTCTCCTTTGTTGATGGTGACTCTCTTGACAGTATTACGAAGATTACCTGGCAAGATAAGATACCAGACACTGAGGTCCTCTCTTGAGCTGAATTGTCAAGCATTCAAATACTACTATGGAGAGTACAATTTTGAAGAATTGGCCACATTTAAATACTAAATGCACACTTACATAAAGGACTATTTAAGGGAGAACTCTCAAAAGGCAAGTGCTCACATTAGCCATCAGAAGAATAGTACAAGGATACTCTCAAGGTCTTTCTGAAGAACTTTAATTTCAATTGTGAGACATGAGTAATGCTAGCATAAAACCACTCAGGCTAGCATATCTCCATCAAAGAAGGGCTACATGAGCAAAGCAGATTTTGAAGCCTGATACCATTCCCTTTTGTTTCCATCTCTATCCATAATCTTCATTGATAATCTAGATTGTTTTAATAATGAGTCCTATTATCAAGTTATTTTCATTTATTTATTTTTCATTTAATATTTTTATATTTTATTTTCCCAATTACATGTAACACCAATTTTCCACATACAATTTCTGAAATCATAAGATTCAGATTGTCTCTCTCCCTCCTTTTACCTACCCCTTCCAGAGATGGTAAGAAATTTGGTCTAGGTTATACCTGTATTATCATGAAAAGCTTTCTTCATTGTTAGAAGAAAATATTAATATATAAGTAAAACCCCAAAAATAAAAACACAAATAAACTAAAGTGAAAAATATATTTTGAATTGCATTCCAACTACAACAGTTCTTTCTCTGAAGGTGGATATCAATCTTTGCCAAAAGTCCAGAATTATTCTGGATCATTGCATTGCTGAGAAGAGCAAAGTCTTTCACAGTTGATCATTAAACAAATTACTTTTACAGTGTACAACGTTCTCCAGGTTCTGCTTATTTCCTTCTTCATTAGTTCACATAGGACTTTCCAGATTTTTTCTGAAGTCATCCTGCTCATCATTTCTTATAGCACAATAGTATTCCATCACCATCACATATCGCGATTTGCTCAGCTATTCTGCAGTTGATGGACACCCTTTAAATTTTCAATCTTTATCACCACAAAAAGAACTGCTATAAATATTTTTGTATGAATAGGTCCTTTCCCCTCTTTTAAAAATCTCTTTAAGATATAGACCTACTAATGTTACTACAGGATCAAAGGGTATGACCAGTTTTATAGTCTTTTGTGCATAGTTCCAAAGTCCCTCTGGATGTTTGGATCAGTTCTGAACTCCACCAACAATGCGCTAGGTTCCCATTTTTGCCACATTCCCTTCAACATTCATTTCTCATTTTTTAGAACATTTTTCATACAATTATAAGTAGTTTTTATTTTATCAACTGAAAACTGCTTGTTCATATCCTTCAATTGTTTGTCAATTGGGGAATGACTTGCATTCTAATAAATTTGATTTAGTTCTCCATATATTTGAGAAATGAGACCTTTATCAGAGAAATTTGGTATAAAATTTCTTCAGGTTTTTGTCTTCCTTCTATCTTGGTTACATTGTTTTTCTTTGTACAAAAACATTTAATTTAATATAATCACAATTTTTTATTTTATATTTATCTTTTAACAAAATTTATGAATTATCATATTGATTATTTGATTGGTATAGTATTAAAATATAAATTAATTTTGGTAGTTACTTGTATTATGTTGATACAGCCCAGCCATGAACATAGAATTTTCTTTAGTTATTTAATTTGTTTTTTATTTCAAGGAATATGTCATAATTGGAGCTATATGTATGTCTTTTTTTGTGTTTGGGTAAATTACTAAGGAATACTGCCCTGAATAGTGAAAAAAATCAAGCAATGAAATTCATTATGAAAAATATGTGTCATCATTATACTTTCAACTAATTTTAAAAAGAAGGTATAGTTTTGAGTCCATTACTATTCTGAAATTTTGTGGCATCCATAATTAAATACAATACTATATATATGTATGTATACATATATATATATATACACACTTATAATTACCACTAAACACAATGCTGCTATATATAGCAAATTAACTTTGTTCCAAGTTCCGCTAAGTTTAAAATTCTAAATCTGCTCACAAGTAAGGGAATTATGAAAAATAATTAGATAACAAAATGCACTAAAAAGTTTAAATCAATAAAAAATTGAAATTACTACTAGTGGTAGTAGTAGTAGAAGGTAGAAAGAGATAGATCAGCAAATGCATACAGAAGTGAAGGTGCTTCTAAAGATAGATCTATCACTCTTTAATCAAGCATGATATATCTACAGATTTTAGGGCTGAACTTTATTTAAATGTCATAATCTCTGAAATACCAACTTTTTTTAAAGGAAGCAGCAGCAATATGAAGACATAATAAGGACTTCTTAACAAAGGAATTTTATCTTAGTGGGAATTATAAGATAAAATCTATTATGTGCCAGAGAATTTGGTATTCAAACCATTTTGATGAGAAATAATTGTTGCAGGATTTTACATTTACTTGGGATTCAAGGCAAGCTTGCTAGAACTTGTTGGGGTCTTCATCTTGGGAAGTATATTCATACTCGACTTTTAAAAAAGGGATCATGTTTTATTTCAGGAGTATAAAGAAGAGCTCCATGCTGAGAAGCTGCAGGAACTTCAAAGGAAGCAACAACAGCTAGTGGCAAGTGAATTTTCTTCAGATGAAGAGGAGTCAAAAGAGGATGTCTCCATTTCATTAATGAAGGAAGTGAGTTCAAAATGGGGGGAAGTACAAAACTAGTGAAAAATTTCACCCTGATAAAGCTTTAACAAGCAGAATTGCAAATATGGTAAATTAACAGACTATTTCCCACTTTTGAGGAATGCTGAAAGAGTAAAACAAACATCACTAGATAGGTTTCTTGGGAATAGATACAACTCCAGAAGGGGAATTGCCTTCAGATATAATGGAAGGGGAATCCCCTTTCACACAATAACATCACTCCTCTGCACCATCCTCTCAGACCATGAACTCCTTTCAATATAGGCAAAGTTAAGTTTTATTTTTATTTTTCTTACTATAATTATTGATTTTGTTTATGTCTATGTTTTTTAAATGTTCATTTACTAAAATCCAGTTCCATTAATGAATATAATGCCCTATAAAATATGGGTTTTTTAAATGTCTAGAATGGATTAATTCAAATTAAATTCATTTGGTATTTGACCTTTTTGGTACTGGACCTGCCTTCTGGAATGAATTAAAGACAAAGACCAAAGTACCTCTGTATTATTACAAACTAGATGAAATCACTTTCCATCCACCTTGTACTAAAGAGATTAATTGTTCAATGTATATCTCTATTTTACCAACCTTTCTGGTGCCCTTGTGTTTATCTAATAGAAGGTTTTAATAGATGTTAAATGAGAGTGACATCCAATCAGTCAATCAATCAATCAATAAACATTAAGTGCCTACTAAACGCCAAGTAATATGCAAAACGATGGGCATACAGAAAGATAATAGATAGCTCCTACTCTCAAGAACTCATAATCTATTAGAAGAGAAAATAAGTATAAAAGATGAACAAAAAAGCTATATAGAAGATAAATAGGAAATAAATAAACGGGGAAGGCATTAAAATTAAGAGCAATTGGGAAAGGCTTCCTATAGAGGATCAGATGTTAGTTGTAACTTAAAGGATGCCAAAGAAGCTAGGAGATGAAAGTAAGGAAAGAAAGAATTTTAGGCATAAGGGACAGCCAAAGGAAAATTTCAAAGTTGATAATCTTATTCTTGGAACAACAAGAAAGTTAATGTTTCAAATCAAAAAATATGTGATGAGGATAAAGTTTAAGAAGATTAGAAAAGTAGGAGCATAGTGTAGGATTAGGGAAACTGTAAGATGACAGGGGTCAGTGGCAATGGAGTTCCCCATAACCAGTGATTCCCAAAGTGGGCTCCACTGCCCCCTGGTGGGTGCTGCAGCGATCCAGGGCGAGCAGTGATGGCCACAGGTGCATTTATCTTTCCTATTAATTGCTATTAAAATTTTTAAAAAATTAATTTCCAGGGGGCTAAGTAATACTTTTTCTGGAAAGGGGGCAGTAGGCCAAAAAAGTTTGGGAACCACTGCCCTAAATCCTGGTCTTTGGAGAGACAGGCAGGCTTGATTGGATGGGAGAGGCAGGAGCCTCTGGAGTACTTCTTTACCTCCCCCCACCCTTTAAGCAGTTGGAAATCAGTTAACTGCCTGGTTATGGAGGATATTCTGGTTTGATGACTTCTGGGCCAAGATGGTAAGTGGGGAAAGGCCAAACCCCTTGTGATGATAACTTCCTTTGTTTGAATTATTCTCTCACAGGATGGAAATATATGGAGTAAAGTCTTCAGCAAATCTGACCACTGGCTCCCAGGGCAAAGGCAGTTACAGCCCCTGCTTAGATGAAATGCTTGGCTTGATGAAAGGAAGGTAGTAAGTACAACCCCAGCTAACTATACAAACTCTATCTTTCACCAACTACATGTATTTAATAATTTCAGGGAATAGGAGAGAGAATCAGCTTAAGGAAAGAGGAGGGAAGGTAACTTGGCTAAACTGTTCACTTTAAGCTAATATCACATTCCTCCTGGAGGGGTTGGGGGTGGGGGAATGTAACTTGAATGGCCGAAACCTAATCAAAGCTCCTAAGTATCTTCCTTCTAAAACCTAAACTACTAAAGTGAAGGTAGACTGTGATTTTGCTTGAAGGTCTGTCAGTGTGGTTAGTTATCAAGGTAAAGCAGCCCTGTCTGTCAGTGACTGAATGACCCAGTCCAGAGCTACCCAGATTGTCACTCTGCTCAGAGCCAAGAGCAAAGAGTCAGGACCCTTGCAAGAGGGGTGTCCTGGCTTTTATACTAGGACTTTTATACAACTGCCTTTAACTGCCTCCTCTCTTAGAGTTCTGGAGAGCACTATGGAATTCTGTGATGCAGCTTGAACCCCTCTCAGAAATATGGATCCCATGATAGGTTATGTAGAGGTTTGAACAGTAAGCAGGCAAATTTATATTTGATCCTGGAGCTAACAGCAAGTTCCTGGACTTTATGAATTAAGGGTGGAGTGTGATGTGGCCAGACTTGTTATACAGGAATATCATTTTGGCACATACATGGAGTATAGATTGGAATGAGTCAGAGACTTGAGACAGATAGACCCACCAGCAGGCTAATGCAACAATTCAAGGGTGAGGTGATGAGAGCCTACACCAGAATGGTTGTAATGCCAGAGTAGAGAAAGGGACATATTCAAGAGAGATGTTGCAAATCCAACAAAGGATGAGTATATTTTCTTGGAAGTTGAGTTTTACTTGTGGTTTAATGTAACATCTTACTTGGAAAGTAGACTGGTAGGTTTCATAGCCAGTAATACTTCTGAAAAATTATACAATTTTGCTATATTCAAGCCAAGCTTTCAGTCACTATTTTTAAGGTTTGTACAAGCTAGTTTTGAGAAATGCGTACCAAGTTGATCTGCTTGCCTTAGTCTACCAGAAAATTAAACTTTTTTAAAGTCATGTTTTAGTGTATTCAGAAAATTTGTTCTACTGATTTAATTTAATCATGGGGGTACAAATGAGGTAATATCCTTTTACAGTGGTGACTCCTTATTTAATCCCAGAGACAGATATATTTCATCTTATGTTAGTACTTTGATCTCTTAGACTCCTCCAGAAAGGAAATACTTGGGTCTACTAGGCAGAAAATCTTAGTAATAACAATAGCTAGCATTACATAGCACTTAAATGTTTCAAAGAACTCTACAGATGTTACCTCATTTGAACCTCACAAGTATGTGAGTTATTTGCTATTATTATCCCAGTTTTACAGATAGGTTGTAAAGTGAAGTGACTTGCCCAGGTTCATATAGTTAGTAACTGTCTGAATCAGGTTTTAAACTCAGTTCTTCCTGACTTCTCATCCAACACTTCTACTCTGAACCACTTACTTTCAATAAATCAATAAACATTTATTCAACAGACCTACTTTGTGCCAGGCATTGTGCTAAGAACTAGGGATACAATCAGTAAAAAGAAAGATAGTACCTTCCCTCTATAACAGGGGTCTGCAACTTTTTTAGTTGTGAGAGCCATAAACACCACATTTTTTAAAATGTAATTTCGTGAGAGCCGTACAGTGCTCACAGTGCCGCTCCTGTAACAGCACCTGAAAAAAAATTGACTTTATGGCTCCTGCAGAAAGAGCCATATCTGGCCCTCAAAAGAGCCAGATATGGCTCGAGAGCTATATGTTGCCAACCCCTGCTCTATAATTATAAAGAGAGCTAAGTAACCAATGTTATGATAGAGGGGAGATAGAGTCTATGAGGTGAAACTCTTTTCTAGCTCTCCCCTCCCTCCAAATATACACTGGGAGAATTTGAGAGGGTGTCACCCCTAAACTGGGTGACCTGGATGGTTATACCACTCCACAGGAGTTGGAGTGAGGCGTCCCTATAAGATGAAGTATGGGGGACCCCAATCCCATTCTAAATGAGGGAGGGGTTCACTCAAGCCTCCCCCAGGTCAGCCAACTTCATAGCTGGTGATCTGGCTTCAAGATAGAGGCAGCTGGACCAAGCTGTGATTCCCCTCCACCTTGTCTCTCAGGCACTCTGGAACACTAATGACTAATAAATGGCTTTTAATATTTGCAATTTAGGGGTTGGGAAAAGGGGTGAAGGGCAGAGAGATTTGGGGGTGCCCTCTTATCTATTTCTATGGGGTCCATCACTTGGGTGGGAACCTTTGGAGTTCGCACTCCTAAGTGTCTCCCCCCCCCCCGCCCTTCTTCTGTTTCTGTTACTATCCTTTTCTATATGTAAGTTAGCCCAGAAAGGGTCTCTCAGCAAGGTTGGGTAATGGGAGAAGGAGCCTAAGAGATCACTCCCTAAATGGAGTCCCAAAACTTAGCTCACTTGTTGGTTGAAGTCTTGCTGGGTGAGAAATGATGGTATGCCTTTGACCAGGGAATTGGGGTTTCAGTGTCCAAAGAAAGATCCTCAGGAAGCCCTCAGGACTGGATTCGAGCTGGAATGTCCACCTCCTTCCTCTCCCAGTCCTCCTCCAGAAGACCTTCCCTCTAATCTCCTGGAATTCCCCCTCTCGTCCCAACTGTCACCAAAGGCTGTCTTCTCTCTGTGTCCCATCCCCCATCCTTACACCTCAAGGAGCTTTTATTCTAAAGGTAGATACCAGGTACAAAGAGAGGCAGAGAAGCAAAGGAAACACTAGAGGATACCTAGTATGGGGGAAGTTTACAAAGTGGAGATTCAAAGTAGAGTGAACTGAAAGTGCAGTTTCTGTCCTCTATAAAGGAAGACATGAGGAGGAATCTGTTGCTTCACCATCCAGCCTTCAACTCAGTAGGCAGAACCTAGGCAACCTGTTTGTTTCCACTATTATAGGTCCCATATCATGCGAACAAATTTCAAATCACTCATTTATCTGTGTCATATACATATTCCATCATCTGTGCTCCTCCCAACAATAGGAGTAAGGAGTGTTTTTCCCTCTGAGTCATGGTTGTTCAAGAAATTTCCTTTCAGTCAAAGTTTAGATACTAGAACTCTTAAAATTTAGATTATTGGCAACTTAGAATGTAAGACTTGCACTTCCTTGAAAATTTCTTCTTCTTTGGACTAAAAGACCAGATTCCAGGATGATTTTTCCTACGAAATTGCCCTTTTCCGATTAGGAAGCCAATTTTTCTTTTGAACTTGGAGATGCTTGGAGACAGCCCCCCCCCCCAAAGTCAAGTATTACTCACTGGAATATGAAATTCAATTAGTAGCAATTTACAAGAAATTTCCTCTCAGACCACATAGGTAATTAAAAGTTAGTCTCTGCCACCTAGTAATTCTTAATTTCCACATGATTTTTCACTTTTCATTTTGATTCAGAAAAAAATGGAAGAGAGGAGGTAGAAAAGAGGAAGAGAAAGGGAAGGAGAAGGAGGAGAAGGAAAAGACAAAGACAGAGAAAGAGGAGGAGGAAAAAGAGAAGGAGTAGGAGCAGGAGGAAAAGAATGTGAGGGAGGCTAGAGAATAGCTATAGAGAAACTTGGTGTTTGTAAACTTTTCCTTGGACCTATGAGCTTGAGCACATTCAAGTCACCATGTGCTTTTGTCACAAAGCAGCCATAAATAGCATTTCAGGAATGTAAGTCAATCCCTAATCTTTTATACTTTACTGAAAGTAATAAACTCAAAAGGAAAACCTGCTATTTTTTTTAAGTTGGCCATATCTAAGGGTGGCCCCTTTAAATGCTGACCAGGTAAAAAATAAGTTATCTTGAGGGTAGTCTGAGACACTGAGATTTAATCAAGAGGAACCTTCAAGTAGCTACACAGAAAGAGATATTTCCAAACAGTTTTATTTACAAGGTAAATCCATATCATAGATAATATAGGTTTATTGGTGGTCAGTGCTTTGCTGTTTCATCAAGGCATGTATCTTGGAATTCAAGGCTCTTCAACCATTATTTCCATTTTTATCTAACTCTACTTTTTCCCTTACTCTTGATTCTGGGAAAAAAATAAACTATTGTCTATCCTTTATTCAGATACTACCCGTTGCCTCCTATGTGTCTTTTTTTTTAAAACCTTAACTTCTGTGTATTGGCTACTAGATGGAAGAGTGGTAAGGGCTATGCAATGGGGGTTAAGTGACTTGCCCAGGGTCACACAGCTGGGAAGTGTCTGAGGCCGGATTTGAACCTAGGACCTCCTGTCTCAAGGCCTGATTCTCAATCCACTGAGCTACCCAGATGCCCCTCCTATGTCTTAAATCATTCCTTGTGCTTGGAATGTCTTTAATCACTTCAGTCCCCATATCCATCTTTTGAAAACACTCCATTATTAAAGTCCAGCTGAAATATAACTTCTTCATGGAGTCTTTCTTGGTCTCACAAATTACAAATTCTATTTTATTCCTAACACCTCAAATAGCACTTGCCTTGCACCCCTCTTATCACTTATCATGTAACATTTTGAATTATAGTCATTTATGTATGTGTTATACTCTCCTATTGGATTTTGAGCTCTATGAGGGGTATTTAGTCTTATTTAATATTTTTTTATTCAAACAGATAGCTTTGTCTTAGAATGACATTGTACATGAAGCTCTGTAACATTTCAAAATATCTTAAATGCACCTAATCCAGGCTAATTGGTCATCTAGGAAAAAAAAAACATATAAGCGAAAATTATATATTATTGAGATTCTGATATTTACTTGGATGGACAGCCTACAGAGGTAGACAAACATTAAGGATGTAAAATGGACTAGGCCCAGAATTGAATAGAAGAAAAAAAGCAAGGTAGATTATTTTTTTTATTGTACTTACTGTTTTGTTAAACAGCCCCAATTTCCTCTCTGATATAAAGGCCCATTTAAAAAAATAATATTCCAATGATGCTACATGGCATCATGTCAATCTTCAAAGAATTAAAATTTCAGGTCACCTAACAGGTAATGGAATAGTGTCCAATATATGTTATCATTTTCCTATAAAATATCACTAATGAATAAGCACATGGGAGAAACTATGAATGATATCATCAGTGATAAGTGATTGAGCAGGTCATTTATAAGGCAAGAGCTATTTATTAACAGGGCTTATTATTATTCATCATAATTGTATATTCAGCACTTAGAATTGGGTTCAGCACTTAGTAGGTACTTAATACATGATTATTAATCGAACATGTGTTTTTTGTCTCTCAGAACTCTAATACAGTTTGGCATTTTGTTACATTGTAAATTTTTTAAATATCTTTTTACATATCTATCTTGTTTCTTCTACTACTATAGTCTGTTGCATATTCATAGATTAGAAATAACATCTCATTCTCAAAGTATGCAGTGAAATACAAAGAATAGCATAGCTTGCCATAATGGAAACTCTAATGGTCATGTTTCCACAATGGTTTCTCTGTAACCTAAATATAAACATAGCAAAGTTCATAAAGACTCTTTACCAGATTGGTAGGTTGTTTTTTTTGTAGGTTTTAAGAAAGCAAAAGTATTATCAGAAATTGCTAAGTAAAAAGAGATGGCTACAGACTCACTTTTGTCTAAAACTGCATAGAATGCATTGGCTAAATCAACACAGCTGGGAGATTTGCTACAGAAAACAACAACAAAAACATGCAATGAGTCCATTTGGAATAAGAAGTATGATTCAAGTTGCCTTTCTAAATACAAATGATTTCCTAATAAGAGAACCAGAATGATGTCTGTCTGCTTTATTTCCAATCATGGGAAGTGCTGATTGTATAAGGAAATGTACCCATGGCTACAAGAATACTAGTGCTCATTCAGTTACTGTTATTGATGTACTTTTTGTTTTCCTTTGAAAGGTAACAAATTATTTTGGTATGTTAAAAGTCAATTATGTCTTGAATTCCTTTCTCTAAGGATCTCTAAAAACAATGTTTGTTTTTTTTTAAATTAATTTGGGATATTCTATTCACTTCTAGGAATGGTAAGGGAATGAATCCTTGCAGTTCTCAGATTTTGTCACTCTAGTCATCCTTCTCTGACTCCATCAATGTGTACATGTGTGAGGGAAGGAGGAAGGAACAGTTCAGATGATAGAGACAGACAGACAGGCAGAGACAGAGGAAGAGAGAGAGAAAGAGAGACAGACAGACAGACAGACACAGACACAGACACAGACACAGACACAGAGAGACACAGAGAGACACAGAGACAGAGACAGAGAGAAATTTAGATAGCATTAACCTCTAATGGGATGACCTTGGCGGCATTCTATATCTTTTGTTGATTTTTCTGGCAATTCCTTTGAGGAAAAAGTTAGCTGTGTCCATTTGAAGGAAATCAAGACAAAGTTCATACCAAGCACAACACATGAATATACAACTGAAGACTGTCCAGTGCAGTATTCTACAAAAATGTATATAGAATGATTTCTGGAGCTCTTTTCTCACTACCACTGAGACTGGCAAGTTTGGGTCATGACAGTTAATATGATGTATTGTTCTTAAGACTCTAGGGGTAACTGAGGAACTAGAAGTGGGTGTCTTTTCCAGTGCTAAAGGTTATGAGCTCTCACTGATATGCTTCCTACTATGATTGTCAATCAATGTCATTTAGTAAGACTTAAATAGCTTTCAGAAAGAGGTACTTAGGTAGTATAGAAAAGGTAGGATACATCTCTCCCAAAGTTTGTCACATACTCACCAATTAGTACATGGTAAGCATTGGAAAAATTGGACTTAGATTTAAAGCACAATGGTAAAAGACATAGCTCACAGAACCTGGAGGTCCTTTGGCTCAAGACATGGAGATGTGCCCCATGGATATGCTCTAATTTGTTTTCTGGGTTCCTTGTAGAACTTTGAATCTGCCTTGCCCATTGCATTCAATCTATCATCTACTCTTGAGGCAGACATAGCCACGAACTGTTCTGGAAGCTGCTACGATGTCAAAGTTGTCTTTCTTCACAATGACAATATTATTGTATAAATTATTCTCCTGTTTATCTTTAGTTCATCCTTTATCAGGTGATATAGATCTTTGAAAGTTTCTCTGAAACCATCCATTTAATGATTTCTGATCATATGTGATTGCATTCATGCAATGTTACTAGTTCAATCTTTCCTCAGGAGATAGATACCATCTTGGTTTCAAGTTTTTTGATAATTAAAAAAAGCTGCTATAAATATTTTTGTACATATGAGTCTTTTCTTTCTTTGATCTCCATAGATATAGGACTAGTATATTTATGGAGTGTGATTAAAGGATATGTATAATTTGAGCCAAAGTTTTCAGTTGTATTGTAGAATCACTTTGTAAATTCACAGCTCCATAACAGTGCATAAATATGATTTTCATCTCCACAGACCCTCCAGCAATTTCTATTTTTCATTTTTTGCATCTTTGCCAACCTGATGAGTTGGGGTGGAAATGGAGTTTTTTCGTTTGATTTTCTCTAATTGTTTATAATTTAGAGCATTTTAAAACCCCTTTGTTTATACCTTGCTTTTTCTCCTTGGGGAAAAATTTCAGTTCAAATTATTTGACCATTTATCTGTTGGGGGATGGTTCTTGATCTTATAGGTAAAAAATAATTCCCTTACATATTTTAGATATGTGACTTTTTATCAGAACAACTTTTACTTGCTTTGATTCTAAATTTAGTTCTACTAGGCTTTTTATCTAATTTAGTTTTGAAAATTATATAAACATTGTCTATTTTCTCTTCTATGAAAATCTCTATCTCCTATATTGTCATTATCTCTTCTTCCCTTCATATATCTGAAAGGTAACTTCTTTCTTGCACTCATAATTTGTTTATGATGTCATACTTTTGTATGGTGAAAATGAAGAAATGGAGGTAGGATGGTAGCATGGATGGGAGTGTGTGTTTGGAATTCAGGGAGGTGCCATTTAAAAGTATCTTACAAACTTCCTGTGGACACATGGGGACTTTGAGACTACATTCCCCGTGATCCAATGGGTTTCTGGTCTTTGCACATGAGGACATCTCTGACGTCCCCAAACGTATAGGGCAGTTTAAATTCGGATGGCGGCCTGGAGACGGCCTCTTGGTTACCAAAGAGGGCTCCCGGCGGACAGAGAGGAGTAGGGAAGGTATGAAAGAAAATGTCAGAGGCACCATTTGAATAGATTTCTTACAGGCATGTGGTTGATTTATCTCTATCAGCATGGCAATTAAAATATTAATTTCTCTTAAAATATCAGTCTTTATCATTTTTAGTCATAACAGGAGAAAGGAGAGAGGAAGGTAGAGGAAGGGAAAGGAAGGTAGTGTTCCAAGCCCCAGCAGGGGGAAATTGATCAGAGACTCTAATAAATGATCAAAGAGCAACTTTAGGGTTTGAATAGCTAGATTTTATTTTAATTAGAAAGGGAAAGGTCTAGGGAAAACTAGAAGGTAGGAAGAAAGGGAAAAAGGCACCAAGAGAGAGATCAGGGTCTCAGGGTAGAGAATGCTGCTTCCAGAGTGGAGAGAGCTAGCCTGCCTCCAGGGTCAGAGAGAGCTGCTTCCAGGGTCAAGAGAGCAAACCCTCCTGGGTAGAGAGAGAGAAAAGGCGCCAAACATTCCCTTTTATACTTTCCCTGACACCTCCCCCAAAGGAAGTAGGAGGGGTCAGGGGAAGTTGTAGTAGAGAGAGGCCTGGGAGACATAGTCTTCCAGGGCTTACAACAATTTAAAATGACTCATTCCCCCCTGTGATCCTTCGGGACACCAATCTCCCCAATGGATCATAACAAACATAAATATATTTATAATTACAATAAATAAAGAGTAAATACATCAATACAAGGGGAGAAATGTAATGTTTTTACAATATAAAGAAATCAAATGTTTCTTCTTTTATAAAAATATTCAGGGGGTAGTCCCCTTTTTTTCACAACAAAATAGATACATACATAAAACAAATTCATTTAAACAAAACAGGTGAATTTAACAAAACAAATGAATTTTAAAATACATAAATGAATTTTAAAAGCAGACAAATGAATTAAAAAAAACCCAAAGTTCAAAATTTTTCATATCCGGTTGCTCTCTTAGGCTTCTAGATCATGCTTTCTCCATGTGGTCTCTACGGGCATCTCCATTTCGATTCTAGGAGGCAGTAAACTTCTTTTCTAAAACAACATAAATTCTCCATATGAAATAAAAACACATTCCCCCTGAGGAGGACAGAAAGAAACAATGAAATTGCACAGGGAAAACATGGTTGAGGCGTGAGGCATATGAATCACTGCCAATCAAATTCATCAGAAAATTTAGCATAAAAACCAAATAAGTAGTGGATGAAAAATTTTAAACATCCAATCCTAAAATTTCATATGTAAAAAATTCTAGATAGGAAAAAAACAGAGAAAATCACACTAGGTCTTTGAATAATTTCCAATTAAAGTAATCCATGTCCAATATCATGCACTTACCCACTTAGCAGCCAGTACCACAGTCAACCACCATAGTAAGAAAGTTAGGGGAAAAAGTCAAAAGATTTTCCTGTATAGAAGCAAAGATTTTGGGAGGCTTCTATTTGTTTATTTAATTAGCTAGCTTTTATTTATTCAGTTTGCTTTAATTCTAATTTTTTTTTGTATTTAACTATTTGTTTTTCAGCTGGAAAAATTATTCTTATTCTTACTCATTATTTTTAATATATTATTATCAGTGCTATCCTCGGTGCTGCCCTCCAAAGGCAGAAAGGTAGCACTGCAGCTTAGCAGAAAAAAGGGAGGGGGGGTGCACACTCTCTGCTTAGTGCTGGCCTCTAGTGGCCAAGATAGTACTGCAGCTCAGTAAGGAGAAGGGAGCAGGTGCAGTGAAATGGACTAAAGCTGCAATGAAAGCAGTCAGGCTGATAATCAATGTAAGTGTGGTTTTTTAATGTTAGGGATTCTAGTATTGCCTTTTAAAAGGCAAAATCTCTCCAAAGGGAGAGATTGAAGCTAGTAGTGGGGTAGAAGGTTAGAGAAGGAACTGGGTTTTCCCTCTAGCAGATCTCTGGGGGGAGATCTTGCTTTCCCACCACTAGCAGACCCCCGGCTGGGTCTTTTGCCACTGGCTGGGTTTTTTCTCTAGGGGACCAGGGTTTTTGCAGGGTGGTGAGGGCTTGGGGCTTAGGTGATGGATTTGGATCCCCTGCCTAGGCACTAGGCACAGGATCTGGACAGGAGAAGAGTAGGGGAAGAGTCTGGGTGTTTTTTTTTCTCAACTGGCTGGTTTTCCAGCGAGACCCCCTGCTGGGTTTTAGCCCTACAGAGGTAAGGGGGATTAGGATTTAGGCTCTTAGGCAGGGGTTGAGGAAGATTTAGGGATTTAGTTCTAGGAGAGGCAGGGGTTTAGTAGGGGAAGGGATCCCATGCTGGGCTGGGTTTGGGTGGGAAACATTTTTACTTACCCTTAGGCAGTAAGGCAGGCAGGTTCAGTTCCCATCTGAGGAGTCACCATAAAATGTGTAGGTGAAAATGAAGGGATGGAGATAGGATGTGTAATGCAAGGATGCAACAGAAGCTTTAGCTCTTGCAAAAATCAATTGTAAACAGCCCTGGAAGTTAAGTCTTAGAATGTTCACTAAAAGTCATTTGGAGTCTGAGGCTTGAAGAAAGCTGAAGTTCCAACTGAGGCTCTGCTTTTGGCTTTGGCTTGGCTTTGTCCCTGGGCAATTTGAACCTACTTGATTTCCCTGGACCTCTCTCTGACCTCTCCATATTACTTCCCTGTTATTTTCCCTTTGGGCTCTGGGAAGAAGGGTGGTTTGGTGATTAGACATTTGTGGGTTTAGTTTTCTGTAGGCAAGTTGGACATCTTTAAATCAAGCTATCCCTTATTTTATTAATCTAGTGCATACTTTACTTTAAGGCAGTCAAATCTTCCTGTCTGGGAGAGCAGGCTCTCTCTCAGTCTAACCCTTTGGTGACCCTTCCCCCACCTTCAGCTTTCTCCCTAGAGGCTCTTACAAACCCTAAACCCCTCTTTCTGTCTGATTAACTCTGATATTAATAAATCCCCTTTGTTACCTACTCAAAGCCTCTGGTGAATCATTGTATCAAAAATTAAGGCAAGGGCAGAAGAGGGAAAGAATTATTTTCTTTTTATTTCTTGAGGGAACTGTGGACATCCATCTTGGGAGGAAGTCCTTACCCAAAACTTCCTGCACCCATCAATTTGACTGGCAGGAAGGAGCCCTCTCGACCCTTCCCTCAAGGGACTTTAGAAACTGACAAGAGAAGCCCTCCAGCCAGATTTAAACCATTTCTGACTGGCCCAACTCCTTTGTATCTATAGAGATACCTTTCCTGCCTTAAGGGTTCAGCCTATCTCCCCCAGTGTCCTCTGTCTCTAGCCTCCTGTGACTAGCCTGTTTGGGCAGCTCCTCCTGAATACTCCCATCTACTCCCTTAACATCCAATATACCACCACATTCATCCCTTTCCTACACTCAGCTATCCCCTTCATTCCTCCTCCATATCACCTCATCACCTTTATTCCTCCTGATCATCAGATTACCTGCCTTCTAGATAACAGATGGTAGGATGGATGGGAGAAAGGAGAGAGGAGGAAGGTAGAGGAAGGGAAAGGAAGATAGAGGTCCCAGTCCCAGCTGGGGGAAATTGACCAGAGCCTTCAAATGAATGATCGGAGAGCAACTTTAGGGTTTGAATAGCTAGGTTTTATTTTAATTAGAAAGGGAAATGTCTAGGGAAAACTAGGAGGTAGGAAGAAAGGGAAAAAGGAGCCAAGAGAGAGATCAGGGTCTCAGGGTAGAGAGTGATGCTTCCAGGGTGGAGAGTACTGACCCTCCTGGGTAGAGAGAGAGAAAAGGTGTCAAACTTTCCCTTTTATACTTTCCCTGACACCACCCCCAAAGGAAGTGGGAGGGGTCAGGGGAAATTGTAGTAGAGAGAGTCCTGCAAAATGTAGTCTTCCAGGCTTACAATAATTTCAAATGATACACTTTATATGTAAGTCATGTTTCTACTTGATATACAGTATAAGAGGTTGGCCTATGACTAATTCCTACCAGAATTCTTTCTCTATTTTTTAATCAATTTTTACTGAATTCTTAACTCCAATAGAAGGGTTGTTATGGTTCATCAAGCATAAGAATAGTTTGTTTCTGTATTTGGTTTACTTAATCTATTCCACCTCTCTCTCTCTCTCTCTCTCTCTCTCTCTCTCTCTCTCTCTCTCTCTTTCTCTCTCTTTTTCTCTCTGTTTCTCACTCCCCCTGTCCCTCTCTCTTCCCTCTCTCTCTTCCTTTTTACTAGGAACAAATATTTATGATAAATACTGTATAGTTTTGTAGTATAATTTTGTATCTGCTACTGCTAAACCCCCTTCCTACCTACTTTTTTAATTTTAAATTTTTTTATTTTAATAAAAAAATTGTTACATAAGTTTCCAGAAGTTATATAATCCAAATTATGTCCTTCCCTTCTTTACTCTCCATCCTGGAGCTAACAAGGAGATCACTCTGCATTATACATGTATTATTATGAAAAACATATTTCCATGTTATTCATTTTTGTAAGTAAATGATATTATAAAACCAAAACACCAAAACATATACCCAAATAAACAAATGATAAATCATATGTTTTCTTCTGCATTTCTTCTCCAAAATGTCTTCCTTTAGAGATGGATAGCATTTGTGTTATTTGGAATTGTTCTAAGCCCTGGAAGACTATGTCTCTCAGGGATCCCTTTTACAATTTCCCCTGACACTGAGGTGTCAGAGAAAGTATAAAAGAGAAAGTTTGGTGCCTTTTCTCTCTCTCTACCCTGGAGGATCTCTCTACCATGAGCTCTCCCTAGCTCTTTCTACCCTGGAGGGTCTGCTGAAGGCTCTGGGATCCTGAGCTCTCTTAGCTCCTTTTCCCCTTTCTATCTACCTCCTAGTTTTTCCTAGACTTCCCCTTTCTAATCTAAATAAAACCTAGCTATTCTAAACTATAAATTGCTCTCTGATCATTTATTTGAGCCCCAAAGGGCACTGGTCAATTTCCCCCAGCCAGGGCAGGGGATGCTACCTTCCTTTCCCTTCCTCTACCTTCCTCTCTCCCTTCTCCCATTCCTCCATTCCTCCTACCTTCATCCCTTCATCCCCCTCACACATTATTTTCTATAAGTCTCTCAGAATTGTGCTGGATCATTGTACTGCTTTTAGTAGAAAAGTCTATCACATTTAGTCATTCCACAATACTAAAGTTACAGTGTATAATGTTCTCTCAGTTCTACTAATTTCACCTTGCAACAGTTCACATAGATCTTTCCTGCTTTTTTCTGAAATTATCCTGTTCATCATTCCCCATAGTACTATAGTATTCTATCACCATCAAATACCACATTTTATTCAACCATTCCCTAAATGAGGGATAGGCCATTAGTTTCCAATTCTTTGCCACCATAAAAAGCACAGCTATAAATATTTTTATACAAATGGTCCTTTCCCATTTTTTTTATCTCTGTGGGATACAGACCTAATAGCAGTATTGCTAGATCAAAAGGTAAGCATTCTTTTAAAGAATGCTTAATTTTGGGCATAATACCAAATAGCCCTCCAGAATGGTTGGATCCATTCAAAACTCCACTAACAATGCATTATTAGTGTTACAGTTTTGCCACATGGCCTCCAATATTTATCATTTCCTTTACTGTATACTGGCCTACCTGATAGGTATGAAGTGGTACACGAAAGTTGTTTTAATATGCATTTCTCTAATCAAAAGGGATTTAGAATATTTTTTTCATATAATTATTGTTAGCTTTGATTTCTATATCTGAAGACTACTAATTCAAACCACTTGGCCATTTATCAATTGGGGAATGACTTGGAATCTTATAAACTTGACATACTTATCTATATATATTTGAGAAATGAGACCTTTATCTGAGAAGTTTGTTGTTAATTTTCTACCTTAGTTTATTGCTTTCGGTCTAATCTTGGTTGCATTGGTTTTGTTTGTACAAAAATGTTTTAATTTAATATGATCAAAATTATTCATTTTACAACTTGTAGTGTTCTCTGTCTTCTGTTTGGTCATAAATTTTCCCTTCTTTATAAATATGACAGGTAAATTATTCTATGTTCACCTAATTTACTCATAATATCACTGTTTATGTTTAAATCATTTACCAATTTTGACATTACCTTGATAAAGGGTGTGAGATATTGATCTATATCTAATTTTTGCCATACTGTTTTCTAATTTTCCCAGCAGTTTCTGTTGAATAGTGAATTTTTATTCCAAAAGCTGGGATTTGGGATTTTATCAAACACTAGATTGCTGAAGTCATTTACCCTTCATCTAGTCCATTGATCCATCTTCTATTTCTTAGCCAGCACCAGATTGTTTTGATGATGACTATTTCATTGTACAGTTTAAGATCTGGTACTATTAGGCCATTATCCATCACATCTTTTTCATTAATTCCCTCGATATTCTTGAGCTTTTGTTTTTCCAGATGAATTTTATTATTATTTTTCTAGTTCTATGAAATAGTTTTTTAGTAATTTGTTATGGCACTGAATAAGTAAATCAATTTAGGTAGAATTATCATTGTTATTATATTATCTTTTCATGCCCATAAACGAGTAATATTTTTCCAAGTGTTTAGATCTTACTTTGTATGAAAACTTTTTTGTAATTGTGTTCATATAATTCTTGTTTGTCTTAACAAATAGATTCCCAAGTATTTTATATTGTCTAGGGCAGTGATGGGCAAACTTTTTAAAGAGGGGGCCAAAGGAAAGGAAATGCTCATCTGTCAGTGTGTTTCTAAGGCAACTCTTTCAAAGTTTCATTGTATTGTATCCTACTTATTATAATCATCAGATTAGGAATAATGTCACATTGCCAGATAGAACATTTCAGGGGGCTGCGTCTGGCCCACAGGCGGTAGTTTCCCCATCACTGGTTTAGGGTGATTTTAAATGGAATTTCTCTTTCTAACTCTTTCTGCTGAGTTTTGATGGAAATTTATAGAAATGCTGATGATTTATGTCTCTTTATCTTGTATCCTGCAACTTTGCTAGTTATTAATTATTTCAACTAGTTTTTTAGTTGATTTTCTAGGATTCTCTAAGTATACCATCATATTATCCACAAAGTATGGTAGTTTATTTTCCTCATTGTCTACTTTAATTTCTTCAATTTCATTTTTGTCTCTAATTGCTATAGCTAGTATTTCTAGTACAATATTAAATAATAGTGGCGATAATAAGTATTCTTGCTTCATTTCCGATCTTATTGGGAAGGCTTCTTACTTATCCCCATTACAGAAAATACTTGCTGATAATTAAATAAATACTACTTATTTTATTCCTATGCTTTCCAGTGTTATTCATAGGAATGTATGTTGTGTTTTGTCAAAGGCTTTTTCTGCATCTATTGAGATAATCATGTGATTTCCATTAGTTTGTTTATTGATATAGTCAATTATGCTGATAGTTTTCCAAATATTAAATCATCCTTACATTCCTGGTATATATCCCACCTAGTCATAGTAAATAATCCTTGTGATATATTGTTGTAGTCTCTTTGCTAGTATTTTATTTAAGATTTTTGCATCATATTCATTAAGGAAATTGGCTTTTAATTTTCTTTTCTGTTTTTAGTCTTCCTGGCTTAGGTATCAGTACCTTATTTGTGTCATATAAAGAATTTTGTAGGCCTCTTTCTTTGTTTACTTTGCCAAATAGTTCTTATAGTATTGAGATTAATTGCTCTTTGAATGTTTGATAGAATTCACTTTTGAATACATCTGACCCTGGGGATGTTTTTCTTGGAGAGTTCATTGATGACTTGTTCAATTTCTTTTTCTAAGATGGGATTATTTAAGTATTGTATTTCCTCTTTTGTTAATCCAGGCAATTTATATTTCTGTAAATATTCATCCATTTCACCTAGATGAACGGATTTATTGTCATATATTTGGGCAAAATAGCTCCTAAATGATTGTTTTAATTTCCTTTTCATTCCCTGCCCTCTTTTTAAGTAAGAAAAAGTTGCACAAAGTCATTCTTCTCTTCCTACTCTCTTCCAGAGTCATTAAAATTCGGTGACAAGACAAAAGTCAAGAAGACTCACCTAGGATGTAGTGGATTATCTTTATATGTTTGATATATAACCAAGTTACAAGTTCTCCTCAGGACCTACTTCAGTTGCCTTCATGAACCTTGGAACAAATTTTATTCATCTGCTCCTTCTGCCAGAGGAAGTCTTCATATACCTGTGCTAGACATCACCCTCACTCATCAATGGATGTGAGGCACGTTGGTAATCCTCAACCTGGTTTAGCCCACCAGAGATGGTTTTACCAGGGTGTGGCTAGTGGTCATGCTAGAGCTTCTTGGAGCCATAGGTGAAAATTAGATGACAGGCAGACACCAAAGGTGCATGAGCAGACTTGATGGGCTCAGCAAGCCCTCCAATCAGAGGTGTTAGTTGCACCTGAAAACTTCATACAACATAGAATAATTTGTACTTGTTTTCCTAATAGAAAGACTCCAAAATTTTAAAAATATTCTCTATTTGTTTTCAGTGAAATGTCTTAATTTTATTTCATCCCACTTATTTTGTTATTAATATGTAAGAATTTATCATTTTATATAGATATAATTTATATTTTATAATATTGCTAAATTTATTGTTTTAATTCACTTTAATTGAATTTTAGGCTCCATTAATAGATTAGATAGATTTTTAGGATTTTTATATAGATTTTATTTCCAAAATTTGATAGTTTTACTCCTTCTTTCCCCATATTTATTTCATTAAAAGCTTTTTCTTGTCCTTTGGATATAGCTACATTTTTACTTCTGCTTTAAATAGTACTTGTGATACTATTTTTTCTTACAAAACCTCTGCTCTTAGAAAGGACTTTAACTTTTCTTTGTTACATATCCTAGTCCTTGTTTTTAAATAGATAGTGTTAACCAAGTTAAGAAAATATCCATTCATTCCTTTGCTTTCTTAGTATCTTTAACAGAAATGGGTATGGAATCCTCTCAATAGCCTTTTCCATATAAATTAATAAAATCATATACTTTTAAATTATTTGTTAATAGTAGGGTCTATTATATTTAAAGTTTTATTTCTATTGAATCAATTCTGACTCCCTGATATATGATAAAGCCATAGCATCTAATGTTCTTGATATGTTGTTGTGGCCTGTTTGTTAACTTTAACATTTTTGAATTAATATTCATTTGGAATATTAGTCTATAGTTTTCTTTTTCTTTTTTTCTCTCTCTAGTTTAGTTATAAAAACATATTTGTAACATATTAAGGATGTGGAATATTCCCTATAGTCCCTTTTTGGCAATTTTATTGCATTACATTCTATTACAATAGAATTAATTGTTTTATTAATGCTTGATAGATTTTTATCTCTAAATACATTTGGGACTGCATTTTGTTCCCTTCCCCTCTTTGGGAATTCATTTATGTGTTGTTTGATATATTTTCATGATTTAAGTATTTAAATTCTTTCTTTATTGCTCTGTTATTCTGAACATTTTGTATTTTTGTAAGTATTAATCCATTTTCTCTAAGAATTGTTGGCATATAATTGATTAGACTAATTTTTGGTAGTTCACTTCATTCTAGGCTGTTGATTGCATGTCAAAAATCCTTTGGACTCTGAAGTTCATAGGTCTTTCGCTCAAAAAAAGAGATGAGTAGACTGAGAGCATAAAGGCTAAGACTGGGACTCTTTTCTCTCCTCTCCCTAATCAATTTTTTTAATCAACAATAGCTTAGCTAGATATTTCCACTAATAAGCTAAATTTCCTTGGGTAAAAAACTAGCCTGATATTTTATAGAAGATCCAAAATTAATAACCATTCACTTTAGCCAATCTGAAAACTGTAATGTCACCCAAGGGTGCACAAAGACTTTTAAATTAATAAAAGACTCTTCACACTTAGTCTAAAGCCTAAGAATTATTGAAATCATGGCCTTATTCATTGCTATTTAACTTCTGATTGACTGGTTGATTATACAAATTTTAAAAAATTATCACTTCTCACTTTAAATGGGGTAGAGTAATTAATAGACAAATTCTATCAACTCTCATATTTAAAAACCTAACTTCTAACATCCCTAACTTCTACAAATTTGAAATTCAAGATAAACACATTGAAAATATATGATCTTGACTAATAGAATTGCATCAGTAGAAGGGATTTTAGAGGTTATCTAGACCAAGTCTCCTGATTAATGCAAAATTCCTTCTACTTCTGCTACAAATGCTCATCTAGTCTTGGCTTGAACACTTGTAATTATAAGAGTGTCACTTAGCATAGAGAAGCAACTCTATTCACTTTCAGGTATATCTAATGGTCAGAAAATCCTTTCTTATAGTGATTCTTGTACTACCTTCCTGTGACTTCAAACTATTCATTCAAATTCTGATGTCTGGAGCTAAATATGAGAACTCTTTAGATATTTGAAGATTGTTATCCATCACAGATAGACTTTTTTTCCTATGAGATATACTGTATACAGTAAAGTGCATACTAAACCAGAATGTAATAAATGAGCATTTTGTATTATTATTAATCATCATTATTATTTTTATTCTTCTTGTCTTTTTTGGATTTTTTATAGAAATAATTTTAAGAAAGATAGCTATCTTCTAATTATCATATTGCATTTATTATTTGGGGTACATAAAATACTTGCTCCTAGTGACTAAGAAAAAAGCATTATGATGTTCCCTCATCTTCCAAAGGCATATTGACAGTATCTTCAAAATAATTCCAGTAGTAATAACATAAAAGGCATGCTATGCACCTTGTCGTGTTTCCACATTTCTAGGGATATATGGCACATCCTACTATTGTCTTGAATAATATACATTGTCCATTAACTTTAGCATCCTTAAGGGTAATCTTCCTGTTTTCTCTAGTGACAAAGAAGTAGTTTTGAATTACAATTCTAAATTTCTCCATATCAACAAAACACATCCAAATATAGCCATTTGCCCTTTCCTTTTTATTGATATATGTTGAATGATTTCATGAGATTTCTTCTATTGAGGGCTTTCTGATTTCATTAGTAGATCTTAGCCATGTCATATTTCCCATCCAAAGGTCAAAGCCTCATAAAACAAATGAAGCAGTGCATATTTATTATCAAAAAAGAGGTTCCTATTTTAGAATGCATTCTCAAAGAGTTTAGCCACAAAGAAAGGAGAGAAAGAGAAAACTTTCACAGATAAACATATCAAGGGAGCTTAAATGCAGAGGAACTATTTGATAAAAGTAGGAATGATTGACTGGAATTTATAATAGAGTTCAGCATAGTTTACTGTGAATCCTCAACTTGAAAAAAAATAGATTACATAGGATTAAGAGAAATAATATACAGTATTTAATAGCCTACTTGTGCATTTCCCTCCATTCTGTTTTTCCTTTTGGTTTGTTCTCTCCCTCTCTTTTACCCTATCCCTCCTCGGAAATCTAATCTCCCTAATCATTATCCTTTCTAAGAATTCCTTCTTTATCATCTCTCTTTGCTCTTTTATTTGTAAATCAACTGGTCTTTCTTATGGTCCCTTCTTCATCACCTCCCCTTTCTTCTCAGTTCTTATTTTATCCACTCTTCTAAGAGTCCATTCTTTATCTCCTCTCCTTTCCTTCCTTTTTCCTAATATGAACTCCTTTTTAAAAATCCCTCCCTTATCTTATCCCTTTGCCTTCTTTTCTTTTGATCCATCTGAGTCCTTCTCTTATCCTATTCCTTCACCTTCCTATTTCTCTGTAAGTTAAGATTTTTATCTTTCTAAATGTATGTCATTCCCTTTTTAATCTAGATCTGATGAAAATAGCATTCTATCACTACTGGCGCTCCATTTCCTTCTATCATTCACTGTAATACTTCTGCTTATTCCTTTTTTATTTGAGATAATTGTTCCTCATCCTCTCCCTAATTTTTTTCTGGTTCATTTCATTATAAATCACAAGCCTTCTATGTATCTATGCCATTTTGAACTATCCAAGTAGTGATAATTTTCTTTCTTTTTTTCTTTAGACTATTTTTCCATGGTTACATGATTCATGATTTTTCTCCTTTCTTCCCTCTCCCCTCCCAGATCTGACAAGCGATTCCACTAGGTTATACATGTATCATTGTTCAAAACCTTTTTTCATGTTATTCATATTTGTAGTAGAGTGATCTTTTAACATCAAAACCCCAATCACATTCCTATTGAACCATGTGATTAATCCAATGTTTTTCTTCTGTATTTCTGTTCCCACAGTTCTTTCTCTTGATGTGGACAGTGCTCTTTCTCATAAATTCCTCTAGATTGTCCTGGATCATTGCATTGCTCCTAGTAGAAAAATTTATTACATTTTATTGTGCCATAATATAAGTGATAACCTTCTTAAGGATTACTTAAAATGTTTTCACACATAAGAATTAACCATTTTTACTTTACTGAACCCTTTACAATTGCTCTTTCATGTTGAACTTGTTATGACTCTTGTAGATCAAATTTTTACTCAATTCTGGTCTTTTCCCTCAAGAATAGCTGAAACTTTAGTTCATTATTCATTTTTCCTCATAAAATTATGCTCAGCTTAACTGGGTATGATATTCTTGGTTGCAAAACTAGCTCCTTTGCTCTTTGAAATATTATGTTCCATGTCCTTCATTCTTTTAATGTTGAGGCTAAGTCTGATGCTTTTTTGAATTCAGCTCTACAGTATTGAAATCATTTATTTTTCAGGTTGCCTATAGTTTCCCTTTAATATGGAGATACAGAACATAGCAATAATGTACCTGTGAGTCTTCATCTTGGGGTCTGTTTCAGGTGTTGATTGGTAGATTTTCAATTTCTCTTTTACTCTCTCGGTCTAAAGCTTCTGGGCAATTTTCCTTAATAATATCTTGACATATAGTGTCTAAACTTTTTTTTTATCATAACTTTCTTATAGTCAACAATTCTTATTTTTTCTTTCCTTAATCTATTTTCCAAGTTAGATATTTCTGTAATAAGATGCTACATATTCTCTTTTTCCATTCTTTTGATCTCACTTTATTATTTCTTCCTGTCTTAAGAAATCATTAGCTTCCCCTCCCCCAATTTTAATTTTTAGTGAGTTATTTTCTTTGGCAAGTTTTGGATGTCATTTTCAAATTGGTTGATCTTTCATAATTTTCTTGAGTTTTTTGCATTGCTCTTATTTTTTCTGAATTTTCCTCAACCTCTCTCACTTAGTTTGTAAAGTTTTTTAAAGCACTTCCAAAAACATTTTTATGCTTGTGACTATATTATATTTTTCTTTTATGATTTAAAAGTAGGTGTTTTAACTTCACTGTTTTCTGAATGTGAACTCTGGTCTTCTTTATCCCCATAATAATTATGTATGAACAGGTTCTTTCTCTTTTGCTTATTCATTATTTTTTTTTTAGTTTTAGTAGCAAATAAGCTTAATTGTTAACTTTTTGTAAGATCAGGCTCAGTTCCTAGAGTGTGGAGGATATCTAAGATTTTGGGTTTTTATGCAATCATTTCCTGAGCCTTTCTTGGTTCTTTCAATTTCTATAATTCATGGTCGGTTGTAAATCTTGCTCCACCAGCTTGCACCCCCATCTAAGTAACCTCAGGTTCACTTCTCCCAGCCTGAACCATAGACTCAGCAGCACTACTCCCTATCGTTTGCATGTGGTTGTAAGCATTAGCTCACCTCTATGTTCTGGAACTGCAACTAGGGTTTCAGTTCCCCTAGGTTTAATGACAGCCAGCAGGGGCCCCCACCTCCCAGCAAACACAATCACCTGGTTGTAGTCATCTTTCACACTGACTCTTCTGAGGCCACAGCCTGGGACAGAGTGGTGTCTTGTCACTATGTCTTGGGGGAAGACTTTCTCTGGTTGGCCACCCAAACCCAGTGCAGTGTATAGGTAGAATTTTTTTGGAACTGAGGCTTACCCAGCTGTCCCCAAAGGCTTGTTACTTGTTGATTCTGGTGGTATTTGTCCCTGGGGTACAAAATGCTTGGTAGCACAACTGTTTGGATGGGTTGTTGTTTGTTGATTCTATAGTATTTGTGGGAAGTATTTGCTTTTAATCACATGAGACCACCATCCAGTTTAGAGACCTTCCTCCCAAGTTGTCCTGGAATGAGACTCTTTCATCTCTATTAACTATTTTTGCTACTATAAGTTGATTCTGAGGCATTATTTTTTGTTTCTGAAAGTAATTGAGAGAGGGGATTTTTCTAGAGACCTATTCCACCATCTTCCCCCAATCTCTCCACTGAACACAATTATAAAATTCTTTTCATACAAAGATAGATGGAAACAATTTGTGAAAGATTAATTGCTCTTGGTTAGACTAAGACAAAATATTAAAATGGCAATTCTACCTAAATTAATTTACTTATATTCAGTGCCATACTAATAAAACTACCATTTATTTATAGACATAGAAAAAATAAAATTTGTCTTAAGAAAAAGACAAGAACATAAAGGTAATTTATTTTTTAAAATGTGAAGGAAAAAAGCTGAGCAGTTCTAGATTTTAAACTATATTAAAGAGCAGAAGTCATCAAAACAATCTGATAATAGCAAAGAAATAAAGTGATGGATTTGTATAATATAACAGACACACAGTATTTGGCATTAAATGGCCAGACTCAGCTAGTGTTTGATAAAGCCAATGATCCAAACTTTGGGGACAATAACTTAGCATTTGAAGGTTTACCAAGATAAGATCAAAACCAAGTTAGAGAAATGCAAATCAAAACAACTCTGAGGTATCACCTCACACCTAGCAGATTGGCTAAAATGAAAGAAGGGGAGAGTAATGAATACTGGAGGGGATGTGGCAAAACTGGGACATTAATGCATTGCTGGTGGAGTTGTGAACTGATCCAACCATTCTGGCTGGCAATTTGGAACTATGCTCAAAGGGCTACAAAAGACTGCCTACCCTTTGATCCAGCCATACCATTGTTGGGTTTGTACCCCAAAGAGGTCGTAAAAAGACTTGTATGAAAATATTTATAGCCGTGCTTTTTGTGGTGACAAAAAACTGGAAAAGGAGGGTATGCCCTTCAATTGGGGAATGGCTGAACAAATTGTGGCATATGCTGGTGATGGAATACTATTGTGCTCAAAGGAATAATAAACTGGAGGAATTCCATGTGAACTGGAAAGACCTCCAGGAATTGATGCAGAGTGAAAGGAGCAGAGCCAGAAGAACATTATACACAGAGACTGATACACTGTGGTAAAATAGAATGTAATGAACTTCTGTACTAGCAGCAATGCAATGACCCAGGACAGTTCTGAGGGATTTATGGAAAAGAAAGCTACCCACATTCAGAAGAAGAACTAATGGAGTAGAAACAGAAGAAAAACAACTGCTTGAACACATGGGTTGGGGTGGACATGATTGGGGATGTAGACTCGAAACTACCACACCAATGCAACTATCAACAATTTGGAAATAGGTCTTGATCAATGACACATGTTAAAACCAGTGGAAATACGCATCAGCCATGCGGGGGAGAGCTCGGGGGGTGAAGGGGAAAGTAAAAGCATGAATTATGTAACCATGTTAACTTTTCTAAAAAAAATAAATAATAAATGTTTAAAAAAAACAAACCAAGTACATGCCAGTGGTTCCCAAATTTTTTTGGCCTACCTTCCCTTTCTAGAAAAAAATACTACTTAGCACCCCCTGTCACATACTATCATTGCCCTCTTACAATTATTCACTGCCCCCATATGCACCTGTGGCCATCACCGCCTCCCAGATGGTTGCCACACCAACAAGGGGGTTGTGGTGCCCACTTTGGGAATTACTGAAAGAGAATAATATAAGCAAATAAGGGGAGCATGGAAAATTGTACCTCTTAGATCAATGGATAAGGGAAAAGTTTGTGACCACAAAGAGATACAGAAAGTATCACAGAAAGTAAAATTGATAAATTTGATTAAGTGACATCTAAAAGGTGTTGTACAAACAAAACTGAGCCAACCAAGATTAGAAAAAAAAAATTTGGAATATGGGGATGCAGCAGGTTTCTCTGATAAGGGCTTCATGGCCTAAATACACAGGAAATTGAGCCTCATTTATATATTTTAAAAGAGCTTTTCTCCAACTTATAAATTACTAAATAATACAGACAGTTTTAAGACAAAGTAAAGAAAGCTATTAATAGTCACATCAAAATACTCTAAATCACTGTTAATTAGATAAATGTAAATGAAAACAATTCTGAAGTACTACCCTTGCCTAACAGATTAACTAATGTGACAGAAAAAGAAAATAATAAAAGCTGGAGGGAAAGTGGAAAAATTGAGACATCAATGTACCATTGATGGAGGAATTGTAAATTGGTTCAATCTTTCTGGAGAGCAATTTGGAATTATTCCCAAAGAGTATAAAACTGTACCTGCCATTGTACCCACCAATACTACTTCAAGGTTTATATCCCAGCAAGATCAAAGAAAATGTTAAAAGACTCACATGTAAAAATATTAATAGAAATTATTGTGTCATGGTAAAGAATTGGAAATTGAGGGGATCCCCATTAATTGGGAAATGGTTGAATAAGTGTGGCACGTGATTGTGATGAAATCCTTGCTATAAGAAATGACAAGCTGGAAAAACCTGGGAAGACTTTCATGACCTCATGCAAGATAAAATGAGCAAAACTAGGAGAATACCATATATATAGTAACAGCAATGTTGTAATGATGATCAGCTGTGAAGAACTTAGCTAATCTGATAATCACAATGATCAAGACAATTCCAAAGGACCTATGATGAAAAATACTATGCTCTTCTAGAGAGAGATCTTATAAATTCTGAGAGGAAATTGAAACATACTCTCCCACATTGTTTCTTGCTCTTTATTGTTGTTTCTTTTAACATGGAAATGTTTTATATTATTTTACATGTATAATTGATATCATATTATTTGCTTTCTCATTTGATATTGAAGGGTCAAGAGATAGAGATAATTTGGAATTTTTTAATGTTAAAAAGAAAAAGAGAGAAAAGGAAAAAATGCAAAGCACTAAAAATGAATAGTATTTTTAAAAAAACTAAAGCAATGAAGAAGTTACCTTTTAGAATTGTGGAGAGAAGAGAACTGATAGAGAAAACCAAGAAGAAAGAGGGGACAATTTTGATTATATAAAATGTTTTAAAAGTTTTTTTGCACAGATCTTATGTAGTAAATTTTGGAAAGTAAATAGATAACTGGTAATATTGTTTATAAGTTTTTTGATAGAAGTATCATTTACAAGATATACAAGGAACTGATTTAAATTTATAATCCTAGGATTCATTCAATAGAGTCAAAGAATAAAACTATATGGGGCCAAGATGGCAGAGCTGAAGTACTCTTCCATGCAAAATGCCTCTAAATATGCTTGCATGCTGCTATTATCTTTATTTTGTAGATGAGAAAACTGAGACAGACAGCTTAGATGACTTTCCCAGGGTAATATCCAAGTTTGCTAGTATCCAACTCTGGATTTCAACTATGATCTTCCCTTCTCCAAATTCAGAACTGTATCCACAGAACTACCTAATTCCATAGCTCTTATGTTGCCCTTAATCTCTCCTCTTGAAGAAGAAAGTTAACTGATAAAGTTACTTAGTATAAATGTGTTACTGCAGAAAGAAGACTCCAAGGAGACAGTGATATAGTGATATTTAGGTAAGATAAAAGAACAGCTAATGGTGGAATATCAGATATAGTGATATTTATGTAAGAAGTTGAGAATTATATTTTGGAAGTGCTCCCTGGGATCTCTCACATTGTGCAATTTGGGTAACCATAACTCTGCATTCAGTCAAAACTACAGAAATCACTTGAAATTTGGCAGCCACTCTCAAAGCATGAAGGAGTTGCCAAAATGTCAGCTTCTATATCACACCTTGAGAGTTTTATAAATCCTGGGTACACAGACCTTGCATATGAAACACTGATGTTTTGTTTTTTTTTTACATCTCCACCTAGAGGGTCCCTTTATATACAATATTATTGCAATATCCTGGACTGGCTCTGTAAACCTTTGGAATATTTACATCAATTCTCTTATCCTATTGAATGGGATACCCTTCAAAGTTCAAAAAGAAGGGTCTCATCTCAGCAAAAATTAAAGTGAGATTGCTTGAAGCCTCTTTAAATGAATAAGGACATAGCAATGAAGGTAAGCGATTTGGAGATCTGTAATTTCTCAATATGGTTTGTATTTCCCATAACTGCAAAGGAACCAGTGGACATTTTAAGATGTTGGAAGAAACCTATTCCTGAAATTTGTCATATCACTCAAATATACAGTCTTTTGCATGAACAGTTCTACTGATTAGATAATTCCTTGTTATCTGCACTTCACAGTGATTTTTATTAATGTTTTAAGCATTTAAAAACAGTTGTATCATGATATTTTTCTAGTGTGTTTATTTATGGATCAAGCTTCATGAACTGTTCTGCTTTAAGCATTAAGGTCTCTGACCTGTGACATTTTTTTCTCATGTGTGTATTTATGCACATCACAAATAACTGTAAGCATTAGGAACATTTTAAAAGGAATCTGTATAGAAATATTTTAACTAATATTGGTAATTTCATAGGTTTTAAGGTGTTTTTTGTCTCCATAATCATTTGAATCTATTTTTTAATGGTATATAACAACATTACTCTTTGCCTACTTGCCAGCCTCCCTCATTTTCTGGGTTGAGGTCATTTTGCATCTGGCACATCTGGATTATTAAGTCACCAAAAAAGCCAAGTTATGACACATGGCCAAGAAGCTAAGTATGTTTTTCAGTGAACAGCTCGAAATATTTTTATATATTCATATTAATGATCAATTTACTCCAAGTTCATGAACATCACCCATAATCCTCTTCTTTAGTCACAAATCGAACTGTTGTGAAGCTATGATAGAGGAAGTATCCTTACCCACCTTCAGGGATACCGTGGCCTCCTTAAAGAACATGAGCACTGAATGAAAACACAGGAAGTAACCTGTGTTAGATGATGCAGCTACACCATTCTAGGTGGCACCATTGAAATAAAACATGGCAATGTGTCTCCTTCACAACCGAAAATTCCAGAGTCAAATTAATTTATATTTCCACCTCAGGTCTATTAATATCCTCTAAATTATATGAATTATTTTTTCATTCCCCCTTCCATTTTTTGCTATATTCCATAAAAGGACAAACTTCTAAACCTACTTATAAGTGAGATGGGTATTAGCTTAACAGTGTGCATTGAGGTATACCAAAGAAAAGACTCTTCATTTCCTTCCTCTTCTAGAACAAATATCACCCCCCCCAATAATCTGTCAATGTGTCTACACTTTTCCAATTTAATCTCATTATCTATATTTAAATTATTTTGTCTTCAAACTGCAACTACAATGAGAAAGATAGTCAGTAGACCAGCCAAGAAACAGATATCAGTCAAATAAAAATAGGACATTTTAAGGGGACCTAGTTTTTGTCCTCATCACAATTAAAAGAAACCCAGAAGGCTCAGGCATCCAAGATGAATCATTTACCTAATCAAAGGTGTAAATCAGATGCAAAAATATCTTATTCAATTTAGGAGAAGTGAAGCACTTTGATCATTTGATAAATATAGGTAATGCTACTCAGAAAGTTATATGTTCAATCAGGTATCTATCTAAGCCTATGTATAAGAAATAATACAGTTCAGAATCACCCATTCTATAATTAGTTGAGTTGAGTTGGTTGAATACAATGATACAAGATTCCTAAGAAAGAGTTATTTTTCCTGAGGGGCAAGGTGATGATCTTGTAAACTTTGAAAGGTCAGAAAATGTGGAGTTCCCATTTGTGTAAATTCATTCCCATTTGTGTGAAATCGCATAAATCTGATTTCTGGCGACCATACCTTAAATATCTAGTTTAACTCTTACACATTGGCATCAATAATAATGTCCATTGGAGCAGTAGCAATATCTCCCCAGCAGCAAGAGCAGATGTCAGTATCTGCACTGGTGGCAGGAAATGTAGCTTCAGACATATGAGAGCAGAAATCCTTGAACTAGCAGAGAACTACACCTAAGAGGAATTTCAAGAGTACTTCATGAAGAGATGTAAGTACTTTGAATAACCAGTAGCTATGTTTACCCTTTGGCCACATGTACTCTATTACATTCAAGCTCACTGTCCCCAGTGACCTTGTATGGTACAAGGGGAGAATGTGCTTCCAAATTAGGGGGATGTTTATATAACAATTTCTCTTGGTGTACCTCTTTAGTAAATTATTTTCTGAAAACAAATTAATTCAGGACAAATATCCACAGAGAGTAATATAATGGAGGCTGAGAAGTAACAGAACTAGAAGTTACCAGACCCTCAGGCTCATTCTTAGAAGCTCCTCTGGACATCCCAGACTTCTATCCCAAGTGCAAGTTGAGGGATACTACACATGAATATATATGACTATGATATATATATATATATATATGACTATGATATATATATGACTATGATATATATATGAATATTATATATATATATATATATA
>NC_058135.1:86000831-86012500 GCF_016433145.1 Gracilinanus agilis
GTATATATATATACATATATATATATAAACAGTAAACCTGAAGGATAAAGAAGACCTACAACCATTTCCCCTATATCTTTTCTAGTACTTCCCATCTAAGCAGTTCACTTGTGATTTACCTTGCTGCTTGCTAGTCTTTGTAACCTACTTCGCTGTTTTCCCTATGGATTAGAGGTAAAATTATAACTTTTGCATCCCAAGCTCCAGGCTGAATTCAGTGTTCCTGAGGGGAACTGTACCTATTTAAGGAATGGATCAGTACTGTGTATTAAGTAAAGAAAGTCCTACCTTATAAGCAAAAGAAAGACAACTCTTTGAGTCACATAATCCCTGGTAAACCTATTTTTCTTGAGGGACTCAGGTGGGGAAGAAACACCCCATCATAACTCCTCGAAAACACAAGAAGGAGTCAATCAAAAATCATAATGTTGCCAAAGAAAAGAAAACAAGCAAGTACCCAAGAGTCAGCAGGTCTTGTGAGTATACTCCCTATATCTGTCTGTAGTTCTCTCTCCATCAAGCAATGCTTATTCTAAGGTGTGATTAGAATGCAAGCTAAGAACAAAAAGAAGAGAGTTTATGATGCAATTTTCTTTCCCTGTGTACTGAAGAACTCTCCTAGTTAGAGATGGCTATTGAGAAAACAAAAGAACCCATATTATCATACTAATGTAAAAACTGATAAATCTATATTAAACTTATTTTTCCTTTATTAAATTATTGCTTTATTACATTGTTTTGCTTTTATTTCCCCACAAGTTTCTGGGTAGACTTTTTTTAAATTATGAATTGCACAGGTGCCAGATGGAGCAAATAAAGCTGCTCATGTGTACAAATATCTTAAGTATATTTTCATATTGGGATTAAAAGTATACATCCTCAACTTGAAGATGTCCATCAAATGATATATGCAGCATGTTTACTTGTTAGAACTCAAAGTAATAACCATCCAGACTGTTATCTTCTTAAATTCCTAACTGGAATGTGCACAATTTTAGAACAGTATTCCTCTTTACTCCATAATTGCTTGATAAATATTACTGACTGATATTAGAACCTAAATATCATCTATGATTAATAAATAATAAGCCCTTAATAAGTAATTGATTATTGTTTTCAGTGATTGCCATGTCTGTTTATTATGAATCAATGAAGGTCAGTATTTTCTTCTCTCTTCTGTCCTTTGCTATCTTTGTAACAAATTTCTATTAAATTTAATATCATATATCATAAGAAAAGATAATCATGATGACCACCAAAGACTGGAAAGACATATGAAGTGACAAATAGTGAAGTAAACAGATCGAGTAGAATACTGTGCACAGAAATAGCAATAAACAACGATGATCAACCGTGAAAGACTTAACTATTATCATAAATGCAACGATCCAGGACAAACTATAAGGGACTCATGACAAAAAAAAGCTCTCCACTGCCAAGGAAGGAACTGACCGAATCTGAATGCAGATTGAAGCATAGCATTCTTCATTTTATTTCCTCCATGTATTTTCTCTAGTGTAAGCCATATATTTCTTCTTTCACAACATGACACACATGGATAGGTATATTATATGAAAACACATATATAGTCTATAACATATTAACTGTTTTTTTGCTGTAAGGTTGAAAAGTGGGAGGGAGGGAGAGAATATGGATCACAAAATGTCAGGAAATGATTGTTATAAATTGTATTAACCTGCAATCTGGAAAAATTTAAATGATTTATATGAAGGTGATATATGTATAAATCACTTAAATTTTTCCATATATATATGTATGTATTATAGGTAAGAGATTCATAATACAAGTTCTATTACAATGACATGCACCTCCATAGCAACAAGGAGAATAAAAATTGTATTTTGTTTTGTTTTTGTCTGATGTCTAATTGCATTCCTCACCTTTAACTTGACCCAGCTAGAACATAAGCATTTTTTTATCAACGTGCTGAACTTTAGCATCTTCTCTTTTATATCTAATAACTTGGTTTCTAAAGGAAAGCACTCAAAATTCCTCTAATTTACAAAATTATGCCAGCATCTTCTTTTTATCCACCTACTACCCATTACAATGTAGCCATGCTCCACTACCTGGGGACTAAGGCATAAAATGTGGCCAATTCTTCTGCCTGTAAATTCATGATATGCATGTTTTCAGCAGTGACTTTTGAGGTCTTGACATAGTGACAGGCTTTTTCCACATCACTAAGGAATTTTCATGCAGTTTACTATAGTGGCTTATATTCTTTACAAGAAATGCCCTGCCATTTACATCAAAGATCCAGACAGACACCTTGCTGACATTTCAGAAAACACCACAGGGCAATTGGAAAGAGAATTAATTATGGTCTCTCCTTGGCTTGAGCAGTCATGATTTCTATCATCTATATAATTTTTGACCTTAGATATAGATCTCAAAAAGTCAGCAAGATAAAAGGAAAAGAATCTTAAATTATTGGTTGCTTGGATTTATATATCAAATCATATTCTTATCTCTTAACAATTCATTCAGCTCATTCTTGTCTTACGGAACTGAAGAAGAGATAAAATGGCCTACAAATCCAGCCTCCACTCTAATTCTCCAAAATTATTTCAAGACAGCAGGAAAAGTAGTGGTTAATTCCAAGTACCCTGAATACTACTGTGCTATAGCCTCGGAGTAGGAAAGGTTTAGAGCTACTTTGAATTAATACCTTTCCAATAGAAAAAAAAAGCAACTCCAAATGAATTAGTTGCCATATGAATAAAGAAATGTATATTCCAGTAGTTCTTCCTATAAAATTGGAGGCCTGAATTTCTTATATTTTTATACTTCTAAAGAGATTATAATAACTGAAAAAACCTATGGTTTGACTTACATGGGAAAAAAAAACTCTGGAAATATGTGTTTCTATGGGGGGAAATACTTTTCATGGATACCATCTGATCAAATTACTTGATCCCAGAATTTTGTAGTCACAACATGGTTCCTTAGTTCTATTAACTATAGCTTAATTAATTTCCTACATTTGTATTTCTGTCTTTCAACATTGCGCTATCTTTGTTCATTTTAACTTGGTATCAACTCTTTTATTTTGTATACCTGTAAGGCTATAAATTTGCCAAATATATTCCAAATCAGTTAGAGATCATGATTATGAGATCAGTGTAGATATCCATGACCTGATTATCCTGTTATATGTGTAAGTCATAAAAATACTTTTCCCTATATCATTAAAAGTAAACCTTATACCTAGCAGAGTGCCCAATATGACAGCAAAAGAAAATAATAAATGTTGGAGGAGATGTGACAAAATTGAGACATTAATGCATTGCTGATGAAGTCGTGAATTGATCCAACCATTCTGGAAGGCAATTTGGAGTTATGCCCAAAGGGCTATAAAAGAATACATACCCTTTGATCCAGCAATACCACTACTAAGTTTGTATCCCAAAGAGATAAAAAATAGGAAATGTTCTGTTTGTACAAAAAAATTTATAGCTGTACTTTATGTGATGGCAAAAAATTGGAAAATGAGTGTGTGTTCTTCAGTTGCGGAATGGCTGAACAAATTGTGGTGTATGTTGGTGATAGAATAGTATTATGCTATAAGCAATAATGGAATGCTTGATTTCTATAAGAACTGGAAAGATCCACACGAACCTGATGCAGAGTGAAATAAGCAGAGCCAGGAGAACATTATACACAATAACTGAAATGTGGGATGATCAAATGTGGTTGACTCTGCTCCTAAAAGCAATACAATGATCTAGGATAACACTGTGGGACTTGTGAGAAAGAATGCTATCTATATCTGGAGAAAGAACTGTAGGAGTAGAAATCCAGAAGAAAACATCTCATTTATCACTTGTTTATATGTGTATATGAATTGGGATTTGGGTTTTAAAAGTTCATTTTATTATAAAAATGAATAATATGGAAATAGAATTTGAGTGATCACATGTATACATGCATATATATATATATTATATATATAATATATATAAAATGCAGTGAAATTGCTTGTCTGCTCTGGGAGAGGGAAGGGAAGAGAGAAGGGAGACAATAAGAATCATGTAAAAAATTTAAGCAAGGCACAAAAATAATAATTTAAAACTTCTAACTTTATTCTCTGACATATTACTTGTATAGCCTAGCATAGGATGCACCAGTCTAATCCATCATTGACAACTTTGGTTTATAAAATTTTAAAAAGGCATATTGATCCTTACCAACTCACCCTAGGCTCTATAATAGACTTTACGATTTCACTTCTCTTGAATATGAAAAACAATAGTACAGAAGGTACTTATTCTATTCGAGGATTTCACAATTGGAATAAACCTTAAAGACAATCTAATATATTCATTTTACACCTGAAGGAAATGACACTATGAAGTATATGGGTGCTCAAGATCACACAGATAAGGAGAGACAAAGCCAGGACTTGAACCTAGTTTCTGATTTTAAGACCTATGCTCTTAGTACATTTGCAATAATCCCTGCATTTATAGATAACCCCTGTATTAGGTAACTCCTGAAACTGTTTAAAATGCTGAATAATATTCTGGAATTCTCCTCATAAGAATTATTATCCTTTTCCTAAGGCTCAAAGACATAATTCAACATGCTCCTTGATCATCCTTATCCTTTTTTTTCTGTATTGCTCTTCTTTGAATAGCCTTTTACTTAAACTTTCATTTTAAAACCCATAAGATCAGCACAATAAAGGATTTGGGATGTCCCATAATCAACCATCTCATGCCAATAAGGAAACTGATTCAAGGTAGTTAACTGTCTTGTCCAAGACCACAAAGATAAGTGTCAGGGCTCAGATCCTCTGACTCCAACTTCTGATACCTTCATTGTACCTCCCCAATAGCATTGTCTTTGCTAGGGAGTAATCAAAAGAGTAGGATAATATTTTTTACCTCTTTGCCTACTTTACAATGTGTATAAAGTCATATGTATAGGGTTATTTGGAGAAAATTTTACAAATTTACAAAAGAAAAAAGATAAGCATTGTCTATGGAATAAATATTGGTCTTGGAAAATGGGAGACCTTTAATAAAACAAGTAGGCATTGGACTAGATGGAGCATGAATAAACTTTTCTAACATTTTATAATTCCTAATTTTCTTACCTTTGAATCTCTTGTACTTTTTGCAAATGTAATTTTTAAAGTATATTAATGAGTTCCATATTCTAAATTTACATTATTTAAAATTAGATATCTTTAAAATTCCATCAAATCACACTCTCTTTTCACATTAGCATTTTAGAAAATGTCCTCTGATGGAGATAAGATCTTTGGAAAAAGCAATATAGTTCAGTAAAAGGGAGATAGACTTTAGAGACAGGAAACCTGAATTCTAATCCCAATTCTACTAATTTCTAGGAATGTGACTTTGGTTAAACAATTTAGCCTCTCAAAACCTCAGTTTCCACACTTATAAAAGGAAGTAATTTAAAAAAAACACTCCAGCTCTTTTGGAATGTGATTCTATCATATGAAAAGGGACTATAGTTACAGAATAGACTTGGAGAAAATAGGGTTTTTAGAAAAGACAACTTTATACATCCCCAGTAAACTGAAATATAAAAAAATCTAGCCTGCAGCTTTCATTAAAAACGAGGCTCTAGAGCAGTGATGGGTAACCTTTTGAGCCTGGTGTGTCAAAATTCTCCCAAAAAAACAAGCATAACTCAGGTCATGTGTCACATGGAGAAAAAATCATAATTTCATGATATTTATAGTTTAAATAACAAAAGTGTATAATTGTAGTATATAAGTGTATTTAATAAACCAAAATAGGTAAATTAATATAGGTAGAATTGTCATCTATAGAGCACAAAGTGTCTACACTACAATACAGCAAATGTTTCATCCATGGCATGTGGCCCGATACTTCTCTGTATGGGACCACCTGTGACTTTGTGTCATCAAAAAAGGCTACATGTGTCAGTGCTGACACGTGTGTCAAAGGTTTGCCATCACCGCTCTAGAGGGACAAATTATGGCAAATGGCGGAAAGGCCCAGTTTATTAATAGTTTAGAGTAGAGATATTTTGGGCAGTCACAGAATCTATGCAAACTGGAATGACCCAATGGCCAGGAGAAGTTTTTCCCCATCCTTTTCCACTAGACAATTCAGATGGTAATGTGCCTACATTCTTTTTTTAAAAATTTTTAAACATTTATTAATAATCAGTTTTAACATGGTTACATGATTCATGCTCCGACTTTCCACTTCACCCCCCGCACCCACCACACCCATGGCCAATGCACATTTCCACTGGTTTTATCATGTGTCATTGATCAAAAACTATTTCCAAATTGTTGATAGTTGCATTGGTGTGGTAGTTTCCAGTCTACATACCCAATCATGTTCTCCTCAACCCATGCGTTCAAGCAGTTCTTTTTCTTATATGTTTCCTCTCCTGCAGTCCTTCCTCTGAATGTGGGTAGCATCTTTACCATAAATCCCTCAGAGCGGTACTGTGTCACTGCATTGCTGCTGGTACAGAGGTCCATTGCATTCGAATTTTACCACAGTATATCAGTCTCTGTATACAGTGTTCTTCTGGCTCTGCTCCTTTCACTCTGCATCAGTTCCCGGAGGTCTCTCCAGTTCACCTGGAACTCCTCCAGTTTATTATTCCTTTTAGCACAATAGTATTCCATCACCAGCATATAGCACAATTTGTTCAGCCATTCCCCAATTGAAGGGCATACCCTCCTTTTCCAGTTCTTTGCCACCACAAAAAGCCCAGCTATAAATATTTTCATACAAGTCTGTTTATCTATGATCTCTTTGGGGTACAAACCCAACAATGGCATGGCTGGATCAAAGGGCAGGCAGTCTTTTATAGCCCTTTGAGCATAGTTCCAAATTGCCAGTCAGAATGGTTGGATCAGTTCACAACTCCATCAGCAATGCATTAATGTCCCAGTTTTGTCACATCCCCTCCAGCATTCATTACTCTCCCCTTCTTTCATTTTAGCCAATCTGCTGGGTATGAGGTGATACCTCAGAGTTGTTTTGATTTGCATTTCTCTAATTATTAGAGATTTAGAACACTTTCTCATGTGCTTATTGCTACTTTTGATTTCCTTACCTGAAAATTGCCTATTCATGTCTCTTGCCCATTTATCAATTGGGGAATAACTTGATTTTTTATACAATTGCTTTAATTCCTTGTATATTTGAGTAATTAGACCCCTGTCAGAGTTTTTCATTTTAAAGATTTTTTCCCAATTTGTTGGTTCCCTTCTGATTTTTACTACATTGTTTTTGTCTGTACAAAAGCTTTTTAGCTTAATATAATCAAAACTATTTAATTTACATTTTGTAATTTTCTCTAACTCTTGCTTGGTTTTAAAAACTTTCCTTTCCCAGAGATCTGACAGGTATACTATTTAGTGTTCACTTAACTTATTCATAATTTCCCTCTTTATATTCAAGTCATTCACCCATTCTGAATTTATCTTGGTGTAGGGTGTGAGATGTTGATCTAAACCTAATCTCTCCCATATTGTTTTCCAAATTTCCCAGCAGTTTTTGTCAAATAGTGGATTCATATCCCAGAAGTTGGGCTCTTTGGGTTTATCATACACTGTCTTGCTGATATCATTAACCCCAAGTCTATTCCACTGATCCTCCCTTCTGTCTCTTAGCCAGTACCATATTGTTTTGATGACTGCTGCTTTATAGTATAGTTTAATATCTGGCACTGCTAGGCCCCCTTCCTTCACATTTTTTTCATTATTTCCCTTCATATTCTTGATCTTTTGTTATTCCAAATGAAATTTGTTATAGTTTTTACTAATTTAATAAAGAAGTTTTTTGGTAGCTTGATAGGTATGGCGTTAATAGGTAAATTAATTTGGGTAGAATGTTCATTTTTATTATGTTAGCTTGTTCTACCCATGAGCAATCAATGGCTTTCCAATTGTTGAGATCCAGTTTTATTTGTTTGGAAAGTGTTTTGTAGTTGTTTTCATATAATTGCTGTGTTTCTTTTGGTAGATAGATTCCCAAGTATTTTATATTGTCTAGGGTGATTTTAAATGGTGTTTCTCTTTCTACCTCTTGCTGCTCTAATGTGTTGGAAATGTATAGAAATACTGATGATTTATGTGCATTTATTTTGTATCCTGCAACTTTGCTAAAGTTGTTGATTATTTCTACTAGCTTCTTAGTTGATTCTCTAGGATTTTTTAAGTAGACCATCGTATCATCTGCCTGCAAAGAGTGATAGCTTAGTCTCCTCCTTGCCTATTTTGATAACTTCAATTTCTTTTTCTTCTCTAATTGCTATTGCTAGTGTTTCTAGTACTTTGCTGAATAATAGAGGTGATAATGGGCATCCTTGTTTTACTCCTGATCTTATTCGGAAGGCTTCTAATTTATCCCCATTGCATATGATGTTTGTTGATGGTTTTAGGTATATACTGTTTATTATTTTTAGGAAATGTTCTTCTATTCCTATACTTTTCAGTGTTTTCAATAGGAATGGATGCTGTATTTTGTCAAAGGCTTTTTCAGCATCTATTGAAATGATCATCTGATTTTTGTTTGTTAGACTGTTGATATGGTCAATTATGTGGATGGTTTTCATAATGTTGAACCATCCTTGCATTCCTGGTATAAATCCCACCTGATCATGGTGGATGAGCTTCTCAATTACTTGCTGGAGTCTCTTTGCTAATATTCTATTGAAGATTTTTGCATCTATGTTCATTAGGGAGATTGGTCTGTAGTTTTCTTTCTCTGTTTTTGATCTCCCTGGCTTTGGAATCAGCACAATATTTGTGTCATAAAAGGAATTTGGTAGGACTCCTTCTTTGCTTATCATATCAAATAATTTGTATAGTATTGGGATTAGTTGCTCTTTGAATGTCTGATAGAATTCACTTGTGAATCCATCAGGTCATGGCGATTTTTTCTTAGGGAATTCTTTGATGGATTGTTCAATTTCTTTTTCTGATATGGGATTATTTAGGTATTCTATTTCTTCTGCTGTTAATCTAGGCAAATTCTATTTTTGTAAATATTCATCCATATCTCCTAAGTTGTTATATTTGTTGCCATATAATTGGGCAAAATAGTTTTTAATGATTGCCTTATTTTCCCCTTCATTAGAGGTGAGGTCTCCCTTTTCATCTTTAATATTGTCAATTTGGTTTTCTTCTTTCCTTTTTAGTAGATTGACCAGTACTTTGTCTATTTGTTTTTTTCAAAATACCAGCTTCTAGTCTTATTTATTATTTCAATAGTTCTTTTACTTTCGATTTTATTAATTTCTCCTTTGATTTTTAGTATTTCTAATTTAGTTTTCATCTGAGGGTTTTTGGCTGGATATCAAACTTTCCATTTAGTCCTGATCTTTTCTGTGCAAATACTTGGAAATTTTCAATTTTGTTGAATGCCCATACTTTCCCCTGGAAGTATATAGTCAGTTTCAATGGGTAGTTGATTAGTGGTTGAAGGCCCAGCTCTCTTGCCTTTCTGAATATCATATTCCAAGCCTTGCGTTTTTTAGTGTGGAGGCTGCCAGATCCTGTGTGATCCTGATTGGTGTTCCTTGATATTTGAATTGTCTCTTTCTGGGTTCTTGTAAGATATTTTTTTTATTTGGAAGCTCTTGAATTTCGCTATTATATTCCTGGGGCTTGTCCTTTCTGGGTCTAGTGTAGAGGGTGATATATGGATCCTTTCAATGTCTATATTGCCCTCCTGTTGTAAAATTTCAGGGCAATTTTACTGAATAATTTCTTTTAGTATGGAGTCAAAGTTTCTATTAATTTCTGCTTTTTCTGGAAGACTAATAATTCTCAAATTGTCTCTTCTAGACCGGTTTTCTTGGTCTGTCACTTTCTCATTGAGATATTCATGTTTCCTTCTATTTTATCAGTCTTTAGACTTCATTTTTATTGTTCTTGTTGTCTTGAGGGATCATTAGCTTCTAATGGCTCAATTCTAGCCTTTAGGAACTGGTTTTCGGCTATAATCTTTTGGTTTTCAGCTATGATCTTTTGGTTTTCCTTTTTCAAACTGGTCATTTCTGGTATTCAATTTGCTCATCAGTTCATTTGATTTCTGAGCCTCACTTTCCAAAAGAAAAATTCTGCCTTTTAAACTGTTATTTTCTTGCCAGATCTCTTCCATCTTTTTCATCATCTCAGATTTGAACTCTTCAATAGCTTGTGACCAGTTTTCATTGTTTTGGGAAAGTTTGGATATAATTTCTTGTTTGTCCTCCTCTGTGGTCTGGATTTTCTCTGTGTAAAAGTTGTCGACTGTTTCAGAGTTCTTCATTTTTTTTAATTTTAAACATTTATTAATATTCATTTTTAACATGGTTACATGATTCATGCTCCTACTTTCCCCTTCACCCCCCCGCATCCTTCCCACCCATGGCCAATGCACATTTCCACTGGTTTTATCATGTGTCCTTGATCAAGACCTATTTCCAAATTGTTGGTAGTTGCATTGGTGTGGTAGTTTCGAGTCCATATCCTCAATCATGTCCACCCCAACCTTTGCATTCAAGCAGCTGTTTTTCTTATATGTTTCCTCTCTTGCAATCCTTCCTCTGGATGTGGGTAACTTTCTTTACCATAAATCCCTCAGAGTTGTCCTGTGTCATTGCTTTCTGCTGGTACAGAAGCCCATTACATTCGATTTTACCATAGTATATCAGTCTCTGTATACAGTGTTCTTCTGGCTCTGCTCCTTTCACTTTGTATCAACTCCTGGAGGTCATTCCAGTCCACCTGGAACTCCTCTAGTTTATTATTCCTTTTAGCACAATAGTATTCCATCACCCGCATATACCACAGTTTATTCAGCCATTCCCCAATTGAAGGACATACGCTCCTTTTCCAGTGCTTTGCCACCACAAAAAGCCCAGCTATAAATATTTTCGTACAAGTCTGTTTATCTATGATCTCTTTGGGGGTACAAACGCAACAATGGCATGGCTGGATCAAAGGGCAGGCAGTCTTTTATAGCCCTTTGAGCATAGTTCCAAATTGCCAGCCAGAATGGTTGGATCAGTTCACAGCTCCACCAGCAATGCATTAATGTCCCAGTTTTGCCACATCCCCTCCAGCATTCATTACTCTCCCCTTCTTTCATTTTAGCCACTCTGCTAGGTGTGAGGTGATACCTCAGAGTTGTTTTGATTTGTATTTCTCTAATTATTAGAGATTTAGAGCACTTTCTCATGTGCTTATTGATACCCTTGATTTCTTTACCTGAAAATTGCCTATTCATGTCTCTTGCCCATTTATCAATGGGGGAATGGTTGATTTTTTATACAATTGATTTAACTCCTTGTATATTTGAGTAATTAGACCCCTGTCAGAGTTTTTCGTTATAAAGATTTTTTCCCAATTTGTTGGTTCCCTTCTGATTTTGACTACATTGTTTTTGTTTGTACAAAAGCTTTTTAGTTTAATATAATCAAAACCATTTAATTTACATTTTGTAATTTTCTCTAACTCTTGCGTGGTTTTAAAATCTTTCCTTTCCCAGAGATCTCACAAGTATACTATTCTGTGTTCACTTAACTTATTTATAGTTTCCCTCTTTATATTCAAGTCATTCACCCATTCTGAATTTATCTTGGTGTAGGGTGTGAGATGTTGATCTAAACCTAATCTCTCCCATATTGTTTTCCAA
>NC_058135.1:86017493-86060939 GCF_016433145.1 Gracilinanus agilis
ATCTCCTAAATTGTTATATTTGTTGCCATATAATTGGGCGAAATAGTTCTTAATTATTACCTTAATTTCCCCTTCATTAGAGGTGAGGTCTCCCTTTTCATCTCTAATACTGTCAATTTGGTTTTCTTCTTTCCTTTTTCTTATTAGATTGAGTAGTACTTTGTCTATTTAATCTGTTTTTTCAAAATACCAGCTTCTAGTCTTATTTATTAATTCAATAGTTCTTTTACTTTCAATTTTATTAATTTCTCCCTTAATTTTAGTATTTCTAATTTAGTTTTCATCTGGGGGTTTTTTATTTGTTCGCTTTCTAATTTTTTGAGTTGCATGCCCAATTCATTAATCTCTGCCCCCTTTAATTTGTTAATATATGCACTCAAGGATATAAATTTCCCCCTGAGTACTGCCTTGGCTGCATCCCACAGAGTTTGGTAGGATGTCTCATCATTGTCATTCTCCTCAATGAAATTGTTGATTGTTTCTATGATTTCTTCTTTGACAATTTGGTTTTGGAGAATCATATTGTTTAATTTCCAATTGGTTTTTGACTTGCCTGTCCAGGTGCCCTTACTGAAATATCAGAATGTAGGCACATAGACTTCCAGTTAAGATGGCGGCAGAGTAAGGAGTAACTGCTCGATCTCTCCTGACCGAACCATACAGGACCCCTCAAGGGGAAATAAAAACGAGTTCAGAGGAACGAAAGAACCCCACAACAGGGCACAGCATTGAAGGTACGCAGAATCGGGGTATTTCCACACTATAAAGGGGTGAAACAGCTCTCACTAAAACGGGAGAGGAAGAAGCCCCTTCCCCACCCCCCACCCCCCACACCTCCAACATCTCGAGCACAAGTGGGAAAACAGGACTGGGGCAATCAGATAATCACTGGCAGCCCCGGGGCTTGTACCTGTGTGCTGCAAGAAGAGGGACCCCAGTTGGCTGGGGGCGGGCAAGGACTTTCCCTGAGCATCCATGTGGGTGAAGGCACCGCCTCTGGCCTGGACGAAGGCCTCTAAAACATAGCCTTTCCCAAGGGCTGAAGGCATCGCCTCAGGTGTGAATAAAGATCTCCAGCCCAGGGACTTTCACTACCTTCTGTGGGGGTGAAGGCAGCGCCCTAAGAGCATCTGCACAGGCAAAGGCAGTGCCTTAGGCTTGAATAACTATCTCCAGCCCAGGCTTGGACCTCCAGTGAGGACCCAGTGCAGACCAGAGAGCAGCAGTGGAAGCAGCCCCAAAGACTGCTGAAGAAACCTCTGGCAGAGGGGCAGACCGGGAACTACCAGGAGGCCTGACCCCGAGGACAAGGAGACCAGAGCCCCCGGGAGCTTGCAAGGCGCAGGCAGACCCTGAGTGCAAAGACAAAGCTGAAAAGGGGCGGGGCCAAAATGACCAGCAATAAGGAAGTCCAGAAAAAAAAGACTATCAAGAGAAACTCTGGAACACTGGACAACTTCTACACAGAGAAAATCCAGACACCAGAGGAGGGAAAACAAAAATCCAAACCTCCCCAAAAAAATGAAAGCTGGTCACAAGCTATGGAAGAGTTTAAAAATGAAATGTTGAGGAAGATGGAAGAAATCTGGCAAGAAAATAACAGTTTAAAAGGCAGAATTTCGCAATTGGAAAGTGAGACAAGACAACTGAAGACCAAAAATGACCAGATTGAAAAGGAAAACCAAAACATTAAAGCTGAAAACCAAAACATTAAAGCCGAAAATCAGTCCTTAAAGGCTAGAATCGAACATTTAGAAACCAATGATCTCTCAAGACAACAAGAACAAATAAAACACAGTCAAAAGACTGATAAAATAGAAGGAAACATGAAATATCTCAATGAGAGAGTGATAGACCAAGAAAACCGGGCTAGAAGAGACAACTTGAGAATCATTGGTATTCCAGAAAAGGCAGAAATTAATAGAAACTTGGACTCCATACTTAAAGAAATCATTCAGCAAAATTGCCCTGAAGTTCTACAACAAGAGGGCAATATAGACATTGAAAGGATCCATATAACACCCTCTACACTGGACCAAGAAAAGTCAACACCAAGAAATATAATAGCGAAATTGAAGAGCTTTCAAGTTAAAGAAAAAATCTTACAAGAAGCCAGAAAGAGACAATTCAAATATCAAGGAGCACCAATAAGTATCACACAGGATCTGGCAGCCTCCAAGCTAAAAGACCGAAAGGCTTGGAATACAATATTCAGAAAGGCAAGAGAGCTGGGCCTTCAGCCACGAATCAACTACCCAGCGAAACTAACCATATACTTTCAGGGGAAAGTATGGGCATTCAACAAATTGAAGAATTCCAAGGTTTTGCACAAAAGAGACTGGGACTAAATGGAAAGTTTGACACTCAACCACAAATATCAAGAGAAAGATGAAAAGGTAAATAAAAAACAGAGGGAAAAGAAAGAAAACTCATAGTCTTTTAAGCTTGACTCTTTAAGGGCATAAATAAGATCTAATTATCTGTATTACTAGGTGGAGAAATGCTATGTATAATTCTCTGTAGTGAACTCTATACACTATTATAATATTCACTATTATAGCAACCAGAAGAATAATTCATAGGGAGAGAACAGGATACTAAATGGTCTAAGAAGACATGGGGGGTGGGAAAGAGGGGAGGAATAGTAGGGGACACCAAGAAAAATCCGAGTAAATAAGAAAAATAAGATATTCTATTACACGCAAAGAGGGTGTGGGAAGGGGAGGGGATGAATAATATCATAAGAAGGAGAGGAAGAGAGCATAATCAAACCTTACTCTCAGTGTAATCAACCTGGAGAAGGAAGAGTAGCCTTATTATCCATACAGATAAAAAACTCTATCTAACCCTACTGAGAAAGTCAGAAGGGATAAACCAAAGGGAGCAGGGGAGTGGGGAGGCCAAAAAAGGGAGAGGAGAAGAAGGGGGAGGGAATTCATTCGGTCTTTAAAAAAAACAAAAAGAGGTGAACAACAAGGAAGGGGGCAGAAAGGGAAGTCAATCAAGGGAGGGGATAAGAGATACTGGCTTAAAGCAAACCACTGGTGTAAAAGAAAATAGTGTATGAAGAAGGAGTGGGTCTAGGGGAGGATACAAAAATGTCAATGAATACACAACTAACAATTGTAACTCTGAATGTGAATGGGATGAACTCACTCATAAAACGGAAGCAAATAGCAGAGTGGATCAGAAACCAAAATCCTAACATAGGTTGTCTACAAGAAACACATATGAGGCGGGTAGACACACACAACTTCAAGGTTAAGGGTATGAGCAAAATCTTTTGGGCATCAAATGAGAAAAAGAAGGCAGGAGTGGCTATCATGATCTCTGACAAGGCCAAAGTAAAAATAGATATGATTTAAAAAGACAGGGAAGGTCATTACATCCTGATTAAAGGCAGTATAAACAATGAGGAAATAACACTGCTCAATATATATGCACCAAGTGGTATAGCATCCAAATTCATAAAGGAGAAATTGGCAGAGCTCAAGAAGGAAATAGATAGTAAAACCATAATAGTAGGAGATCTAAATATTCCTCTTTCAGATCTAGATAAATCAAACCAAAAAATAAATAAGAAAGAGGTAAGAGAGATGAATGAAGTCCTAGAAAAATTAGATTTAATTGATATGTGGAGAAAAATAAATAGGGACAAAAAGGAATACACCTTCTTTTCAGCTGCACATGGTACATTTACAAAGATTGACCATGTAATAGGGCATAGAATCATGGCAAACAAATGCAAAAGAGCAGATATAATAAATGTAACCTTCTCAGTTCACAACAGTTTTTGTCAAATAGTGGATTTTTGTCCCAATAGTTGGGCTCTTTGGGTTTATCATATAATGTCTTGCTGTCACAATAGTCACTCCTGCCTTCTTTTTCTCATTTGACGCCCAAAAGATTTTGTTCAAGCCCTGAACCTTAAACTTGTGTATGTCCCCCCCGCCTCATATGTGTTTCTTATAGACAACATATGGTGGGATTTTGGTTTCTAATCCACTCTGCTGTTTGCTTCCGTTTTATGTGAGAGTTCATCCCATTCACATTCAGCGTTATAATTATCAACTCTGCATTCGCTGACATTTTTGTATTCTCCCCTATCCCTACCCCTTCTTCTTAACCTATTACCTTTTAAACCAGTGGTTTGGTGTTAAGCTGGTATCCTTTATCCCCTCCCTTGATTAACTTCCCTTTCTACCTCCTCCCTTGTTATTCCCCTTTTTTTGTTTTGAAGGCCTAACAAATTCCCTTCCCCTTCTTCTCCCCTCCCTTTTTTGACCTCCCCTCTCCCCTGTTCCCCTTGCTTTATCCCTTCTGACTTTCTCAGTAGGGTTAGATAGAGTTTTATATCCCAATGGATAGTATAGCTACTCTTCCCTCTCCAAGTTGATTACGCTGAGAGTAAGGTTTAAAAATTACCTCTTGATGGTCTCTTCCTCTCCTTCTTATAATAGTATTTGTCCCCTCCCCATCCCATGCCCTCTTTGTGTGTAAATAGATTATCCTATTTTTCTTATTCTCTCAAGTTTCTCCTGGTGTTCTTCTCCATTCACCCTCCTCTTTCCCACCCCCCCATATCATCTTAGACCATTCAGCCCTCCACCCTCTCCCCATTAATCATTCTTCTGAACACTATAATAGTGAATACTTAATAGTGAATAGAGTTCACTACAGAGAATTATACATAGCATTTCTCCACATAGGAATACAGATAATTAGATCTTACTGAGGCCCTTAAAAAGGCAAATTTAAAAAAATTATGAGTTTTCTTTCCCTTCTGCTTCTTCTTTACCTTTTCATGTTTCTCTCGATTTTTGTGGTTGGATATCAAACTTTCCATTTAGCCCTGGTCTTTTCTGTGCAAATACTTGGAAATCTTCAATTTTGTTGAATGCCCATACTTTCCCCTGGAAGTATATAGTCAATTTTGATGGGTAGTTGATCCGTGGTTGTAGGTACAGCTCTCTTGCCTTTCTGAATATCATATTCCAAGCTTTGCGGTCTTTTTGCGTGGAGGCTGCCAGATCCTGTGTGATCCTAATTGGTGCTCCTTGGTATTTGAATTGTCTCTTTCTTGCGCCTTGTAAAATTTTTTCTTTTACTTGGAAGCTCTTGAATGTGGCTATTATATTCCTGGGTGTTTTCTTATTTGGATCGAATGTTGAGGGTGATCTATGGATTCTTTCAATGTCTATATTGGCCTCTTGTTGTAGAACTTCAGGATAATTTTGCTGAATAATTTCTTTTAGTATGGAGTCCAAATTTCCATTAATTTCACCCTTTTCAGGGAGACCAATGATTCTCAAATTGTCTCTTCTAGACTGGTTTTCTTGGTCTGTCACTTTCTCATTGAGATATTTCATGTTTCCTTCTATTTTTTCAGTCTTTTGGCTTTGTTTTATTTGTTCTTGTTGTCTTGAGAGATCATTAGCTTCTAATTGTTCAATTTTAGCCTTTAAGGACTGGTTTTCGGCTATAATCTTTTGGTTTTCAGCTATAATCTTTTGGTTTTCCTTTTCAATCTGGTCATTTCTGGTCTTCAGTTGACTTGCCTCACTTTCCAATTGCAAAATTCTGCCTTTTAAACTGCTATTTTCTTGCTTGATTTCCTTTTGAGCTACTTCCCATTTCTCTGACCAAATCTTTTCCAACTTTCTTGTCATCAGCTTTTTGCGGTCCCAAATCTTGCCGCTCTCAGGAACAGGCCCTGGAGCTGCCAAAGACTCTATGGGTGCCCCAAACTTGCTCTATTTCTTTTGACCTGGCTTCAGCGCTGCAGGTGGTGTGTGTGTGGGGGGGGGGTGGTTGTTCAGCCCGCGATTTAGTGAGAGCTGTTTCACCCCTTTATAGCATGGAAATGTCCTGATTCCACGTACCTTCCACACTGCACACTGTTGTGGGGTCCCTCTGTTAGACTGGGTTTGTTTTTATGCCCCCTTCAGAAGTCCTGTATGTTTTGGTCAGGAGAGGTTAAGCACTGCTTTTTACTCTGCCGCCATCTTAACCTGGAAACTATTCCAGAGTTCTTCTTGATAATCTTTTTCCTCTGTGCTTCCCGATTTTGGCTTGACATTATTGTTATCCCAGTGTCTTCTGCGCTTTATTCTCACACTCAGGGTCTGTCTGCAGTGTCTAGGCTTCTGAGGTCTCAGGTCTCGTTGTTCTCCGGGTGGAGCCTCCTGGTAGTCCTTGGTCTGCCCCTCTGCCCAAGGATCCTTCAGCAATCTCAGGGAGCTGCTTCCACAGCCGTGCTCCCGTCTGCACTGGGTCCCCACTCGAGGTCTGAGCCTGCTCTCAAGATCATTGTCCTCGCCTAGGGCACTGCCTTGACCCACGCAGAAACTCGGGAAAGTCTGTGCGCGTTCTTTAACCTCTTGGGATCCTAAGTCTTGCTGCTCTCAGGAACAAGCCCTGGAGCTGTCAGTGACTTACTGGGTGCCCCAAACCTGCTTTAACTCATGTGAGCTGGCCTCTGAGGTGTACGTGTTGTGGGGGGTGGGAGAGGTGCTTCTTCCTCTCGCGTTTTAGTGAGAGCTATTTCACCCTTTTATAGCATGGAAATGCCCTGATTCCACATACCTTCAATGTTGTGCCCTGTTGTGGGGTCCCTTCATTCGTCTGGATTCATTTTTATGTCCCCTTGAGGAGTCCTGTATGCTTTGGTTAGGAGAAATCATCCTGCTGCTCCTTACTCTGCCACCATCTTAACTGGAAGTCTATGTGCCTACATTCTGATATTTCGTTCTTTTTTTTTTCTGGTTATTTCCTTTTTCTTGAAATGGCAAGGAGAAAAAAAGTTAGAAAAATTGCTGGTTTGGGACAGATATATGACAAGGTTAAAAAGTTATGAAATCTAAATTTTCAAGCTGAGGCTTGATGACCATTTGTTGGGTAGGTTGTAGTTATTATTCTTCAGTCATGGGCTAGGCTATGTAGCAGCTCACCAGGTCTTTTCCAAATGTAATTGCTTATGACATTATGTTCATTCCCAGGAATTTCCTCCATTAACATCCTCATTGAAAATGTGATCATTAACTTGCATCTTTCTACATGTACATAAAACAATGTTTAATTTTGTTCATATGAATTTTAAATGTTTGGAAAAAATTAATAGAGCTGAGATTAAAAAGAAAATATCTGGGGAAAATCTCTATAAGTTTCTCTGATAAATGTGTATCATTTACAAGATACAATTTACAAGACACAGTTCTGAAAGTAAAAAGCCCACTTTCCTTTCCCCACTGACTTTTTAAAATCAAACATGCTCCTCCCTCTGTGGGATACTGTGCTGGTTCTGGCATGTTAGTGCTCATGATGCTCATGCTGGCACTGGCTATAGTGGGGCACAACATCAGAAATATGACTCTGTTCCTCCCGTATCCCACCAGTGAGGTGCCATGGAATAGAAGTATTTTATTTCACACATTGACAAGTAATTGGAAACTGAGGAAATACCTATCCCTTGGGGAATAACAAAACAAATTGCACTCTATGTCTGTAATAGAATATTATTGCCCCATAAAATATGATGAACACGTTGAGTTCAAATATAGGAAGTAATGCAAAGTGAAGAAAAAAAGTAACACCAAGGAACACATGATAAAAAATGGTATCCACAGCCAAAGGAACTCTTGGAATCAGATTGCAGATCACAGAACCCTATCTTTCACTTTAATTTTCATGAATTTTTAATTGTACGTTTAATATGTTTCTTCTGTCATGGCATAAAGAATATAGAAAAATGGATTACATGAAAGCACTGATATGAACTACATCGATTTCTAAGATGGAGAAAGAATCTGAATCACAAAATGCCAGAAAAATTGCCTCTAGATGTAATAAAAACAAAAGATAGTTAAATTAATAAAAAGGAAAAGCAAGGATTTTAATTATCACCATGGTTAGTCACTATTGTATTCAACATGCTAACAATAACAATAAGGGAATAAAAATAACCTGAAGGAATCAAAATGAGCAATGAGGAAATAAAACTATCTCTTTTTAAAGGTGATATGGTGGTATACTTGGAAAATTCTAAAGATCCAACAAAAATATTAGTTGAAACAATAATTTTAGCCAACTAGCGTGATATAAAATAAATCCATGGAAATCATCAGCATTTCTATATATCTCCAACAAATTCCTTCAAGAGGAGGTTTTAAGAGATATTTCCCTTATAATAACCATAGATAACATGTTATCTGGCTGCCAAAACAAACCCAGGAACATTATTAAAAATTCTTTTTCATACAAATGAAATGAGATTCAAATAATTAGAGAAATATTAATTAATCATGGAAAGGCTGGACTAATGTAATAAAAATAAAAATTCTCCCTAAATTAATCAACTTCATCATCATCTCAATTAAACTACAAAAATTATTTTATTGAGCTAGAAAAAATAATAAAACTATCTTGGAAGAATAAAAGGTCAAAAATATTAAAGAAATTCATTTTTATCTGATACATAAAATTAATGACTGATACCTAACTGATAAGTAACAAATGCTGTGAAATTTAGTTTAATTGTTATGTAACATAAATGAGGAGATGAAATAAATTGATATTGCAAGAGGATTTTGTGAAATTACAGGAGGGTAGAGTAATACTATGAGAATATTATCATATAACTACATCTGCTGGTGTAACTCACATGGATTAGTGTTATATGCCCCCAATCATTGGACATTTTTCTATTGACCTGAGTGATACATTCCAAAGAGGAATAGAAGGAAAGAAAAACAGTCATCATAGGAAAAAAATTTTTAGAATTATACCTTAAAGTACTATAAATATATGTTTATGACTATATAGTATCATAGGTCATAAATTTAAAGCATTAATGGATCTCTGAGATCAAGACCAATTCTTCCATGTTATTTTTGAAGAACCTGAGGTTGAAAGTCATAAAGTAACTTTCAGAGAAACACATAGTATGAGCCAAGTTATTGGCTCCAATTCTATCAGTCAATGAGTCAATAAACATTTATTAAGGCCCTATTATGAATCAAGCCTTGGGGATAAAAAGAAAGGTAAAAAGAAAGTTCCTGCTCTGAAAGTGTTCAAAGTCTATGAGGGAGAAAACATAAAAATATCTATATCTTTGTAGTTATCTTAATTTTAACTTCATCTACATTTATTTCAACATAATTCAAATATGGTTGCTTCCTATATTCTATCAGATGCCTACTTAATATGGGGAAATATTTAGATTCATACATTTTCATGAATAAAAATTTTTTGACTGATAAAAGCATTTTAAGGTATCTTCTACTTTAATAAAAATATAAATGTTTAATTGAACTTCATAAAAATATTTCCACTATTATCTGTGCTCTACATTCTGGGGTATATTTAGAATAAAAAAACATATTAACATACTGTGACAAAAACTTTTTAAAAATCCTTTCATTTGAGTGAAAATTACATTTGCAACTCACATCACAATGCTGAAAACACACTAGACAAATCAAATATCATGAGATTTAGTGATAAGTTTAAAGAAAGCCTAAACATATTTGAATAAATTTTTACAACTTTTAGAAAAGTATTGAAATAATCTCTAATTGGCTTGAGCAATCTAAACATATTTTCTTCATTTTTGCTTTTCACAAAAACTAGTAGTTAGATTTGTTTTGTGGATATAATGTAATATAATGTGAAGGAATAAAATAATCTCCTAAGAAAGGTCCAAATATTAGAATCATACCTTAAAGAAAGTTAACATTCTATAAATCAAGTGCGAAAATGAATTTCTGGAATTCGTTCCTATTTAACTCATACTAAATTCATTTTTTAAAAGCAGTGGGGAGAGAGATGGGAAGAGGAGCATTTTTTTCCCTGTAAGAAGAAATGATTTCATGAAAAAGAAAGTTTCTGTAAAAGAAAATATAAGACACTACATAACTTACAAAAAAAAAAAGCAAAAAGTAGTAAATATTATTCCCAGAATCCATAATTACTTTTATCCTGTATGTTTTTTAGGACAATCATCTATTTATATAGTCATGCATATATGGTGGTTGATTTCTGACCTATGTTAAGTATGACTATTGGCATTCCATTTGAGCCTTATGGCAAGGGACAAAATTCATGATCCAGTCTCACTGGAGAACACCAAACTTAGTCTTTTTCTATGCTTTTTTCCTATTTCATTATGCTAAGATTATTCTCCTTTTTATTGAGTTCCATTAGTTTCAATTGTCATCAGTGTCTAGTACAAAACCATTTTTCTAGAATTTTAGGGGGGTATTAAAATTATGGTAAATCTGTTTCCTGCTCATTTATTATTTATAAAATTATCACTTTACATGATGTATTGAAAGACATGGGGTAATAGTGAGAATGAATTATAACCAAATGTACACTATAGGACTAAATATTTTAAACAAGATTTCAAATATCTATAGGCCACAAAAGCAAATTTCCAACACTCATTACGTATCTTTCAGCTACGTTCACAAGATAAAATACTTTATATAATGTGAAGAGTAGAGTATCCAATCTTGGTATTCATGAAACTTAGTATCTTGCAAAGTTTTTTTTAGATGTTATGAATGTCAATCTGTGATTTTTATTGCTTTAAACAATTTATCATCTTTATTAGTATATCTACATTTGATTTATTTCTTATCTAATTCTCTTCATATTATTTTGATCCATTAATAAATCTGAGTATTCTGAAAGATAGTTAATTAGAATATAATTATCTTTTATGTCTATCTTAATCAAATTCCTGTATTAAAGCAAAGTGAGAGAAAAAAGTCACATATTTCTTGCTTTCTTTCATTCCTTTAAAAAAACTGATATTACATACAAATTTTAAGAATAGACCAACAGGAAAATTCCATCATTAAATTAATATCTATTCTTTCATAGGGTATTTGCATTTCTTTTCTTTGACAGAAAGATGGGTAGTTTATACTATACATGTTCTTTACCAGCCAACACAAACATTTCTGCCTCTGACTCAAGTTGATTTTTTCAAACATTTATTAATATTCATTTTTAACATGGTTACATGATTCATGCTCCTCCTTTCCCCTTCGCCACCCCGCATCCCCCTCACCCATGGCCGATGCACATTTCCACTAGTTTTGTCATGTGTCCTTGATCAAGACCAATTTCCAAATTGTTGGTAGTTGCATTGGTGTGGTAGTTTCAAGTCCACACCCTCAATCATGTCCACCCCGACCCATGCGTTCAAGCAGTTGTTTTTCTTATATGTTTCCTCTCCTGCAGTCCTTCCTCTGAATGTGAGTAGCATCTTTACCATAAATCCCTCAGAATTGTCCTGGGTCATTGTATTGCTGCTGGTACAGAGGTCCATTGCATTTGATTTTACCACAGTATATCAGTCTCTGTGTACAAAGTTCTTCTGGCTCTGCTCCTTTCACTCTGCATCTGTTCCTGGAGGTCTCTCCAGTTCGCCTGGAACTCCTCCAGTTTATTATTCCTTTTAGCACAATAGTATTCCATCACCCGCATATACCACAGTTTGTTCAGCCATTCCCCAATTGAAGGACATACGCTCCTTTTCCAATTTGTTGCCACCACAAAAAGGGCAGCTATAAATATTTTCGTACAAGTTTGTTTATCTAAGATCTCTTTGGGGTACAAACCCAGCAATGGTATGGCTGGATCAAAGGGCAGGCATTCTTTTATAGCCCTTTGAGCATGATTCCAAATTGCCAGCCAGAATGGCTGGATCAGTTCACAACTCCACCAGTAAAGCATTAATGTCCCAATTTTGCCACATCCCCTCCAACATTCATTATTCTCCCCTTCTTTCATTTTAGCCACTCTGCTAGGTGTGAGGTGATACCTCAGAGTTGTTTTGATTTGCATTTCTCTAATTATTAGAGATTTGGAACACTTTCTCATGTGCTTATTGATACTTTTGATTTCTTTACCTGAAAATTGCCTATTCATGTCTCTTGCCCATTTATCAATTGGGGGAATGGCTTGATTTTTTATACAATTGCTTTAACTCCTTGTATATTTGAGTAATTAGACCCCTGTCAGAGTTTTTCGTTATAAAGATTTTTTTCCCAATTTGTTGTTTCCCTTCTGATTTTGACTACATTGTTTTTGTTTGTACAAAAACTTTTTAGTTTAATATAATCAAAACCATTTATTTTACATTTTGTAATTTTCTCTAACTCTTGCTTGGTTTTAAAGTCTTTCCTTTCCCACAGATCTGACAAGTAAACTATTCTGTGTTCACTTAACTTGTTAATAGTTTCACTCTTTATATTCAAGTTGTTCACCCATTCTGAATTTATCTTGGTGTAGGGTGTGAGATGTTGATCTAAACCTAATCTCTCCCATATTGTTTTCCAAATTTCCCAGCAGTTTTTGTCAAATAGTGGATTCATGTCCCAAAAGTTGGGCTCTTTGGGTTTATCATACAGTGTCTTGCTGATGTCATTAACTCAAAGTCTATTCTATTGATCCTCCTCTATATCTCTTAGCCAGTACCATATTGTTTTGATGACTGCTGCTTTATAGTATAGTTTAATATCTGATACTGCTAGGCCCCCTTCCTTCACATTTTTTTCATTATTTCCCTTGATATTCTTGATCTTTTGTTATTCCAAATGAAATTTGTTATAGTTTTTTCTAATTCAGTAAAGAAGTTTTTTGGTAGCTTGATAGGTATGGCGCTAAATAGGTTAATTAATTTGGGTAGAATTGTCATTTTTATTATGTTAGCTCGTCCTACCCATGAGCAATCAATGGCTTTCCAATTGTTGAGATCCAGTTTTATTAGTTTGGAAAGTGTTTTGTAGTTGTTTTCATATAATTGCTGTGTTTGTTTTAGTAGATAGATTCCTAAGTATTTTATATTGTTTAGGGTGATTTTAAATGGTGTTTCTTTTTCTACTTCTTGCTGCTCTAGTGTGTTGGAAATGTATAGAAATGCTGATGATTTATGTGCATTTATTTTGTATCCTGCAACTTTGCTAAAGTTGTTGATTATTTCTACAAGCTTCTTAGTTGATTCTCTAGGATTTTTTAAATAGACCATCATATCATCTGCAAAGAGTGATAGCTAAGTCTCCTCCTTGCCTATTTTGATACCTTCAATTTCTTTTTCTTCTCTAATTGCAACTGCAAGTGTTTCTAGTACTATGTTGAATAATAGAGGTGATAATGGGCATCCTTATTTTACTCCTGATCTTATTGGGAAGGCTTCTAATTTATCCCCATTGCATATGATGTTTGTTGATGGTTTTAGGTATATACTGTTTATTATTTTTAGGAAAGGTCCTTCTATTCCTATACTTTTCAGTGTTTTCAATAGGAATGGATGCTGTATTTTGTCAAAGGCTTTTTCAGCATCTATTCAGATAATCATGTGATTTTTGTTTGTTACACTGTTGATATGGTCAATTATGTGGATGGTTTTCCTAATGTTGAACCAACCTTGCATTCCTGGTATAAATCCCACCTGATCATGGTGGATGATCTTCTTAATTACTTGCTGGAGTCTCTTTGCTAGTATTCTATTTAAGATTTTTGCATCTATGTTCATTAGGGAGATTGGTCTGTAGTTTTCTTTCTCTGTTTTTGATCTCCCTGGCTTTGGAATCAGTACCATATTTGTGTCATGAAAGGAATTTGGTAGGACTCCTTCTTTGCTCATCATATCAAATAATTTGTATAGTATTGGGATTAGTTGCTCTTTGAATGTTTGATAGAAGTCACTTGTGAATCCATCAGGTCATGGTGATTTTTTCTTAGGGAGTTCTTTGATGGATTGTTCAATTTCTTTTTCTGATATGGGATTATTTAGGTATTCTATTTCTTCTGCTGTTAATCTAGGCAGTTTATATTTTTGTAAATATTCGTCCATATCTCCTAAATTGTTATATTTATTGCCATATAATTGGGCAAAATAGTTTTTAATGATTGCCTTAATTTCCCCTTCATTAGAGGTGAGGTCTCCCTTTTCATCTTTGATACTATCAATTTGGTTTTCTTCCTTCCTTTATTTTATTAGATTGACCAGTACTTTGTCTATTTTATCTGTTTTTTCAAATTACCAGCTTTTAGTCTTATTTATTAATTCAATAGTTCTTTTACTTTTGATTTTATTAATTTCTCCCTTGGTTTTTAGTATTTCTAATTTAGTTTTCATCTGGGGATTTTTAATTTGCTCGCTTTCTAATTTTTTGAGTTGCATGCCCAATTCATTAATCTCTGCCCTGCTTAATTTGTTAATATATGCACTCAAGGATATAAATTTCCCCCTGAGTACTGCCTTGGCTGCATCCCACAGAGTTTGTTAGGATGTCTCATCATTGTCATTTTCTTCAGTGAAATTGTTGATTGTTTCTATGATTTCTTCTTTGACAAATTGGTTTTAGAGAATCATATTATTTAATTTCCAATTAGTTTTTTATTTTCCTGTCCAGGTGCCCTTACTAATTATTATTTTTATTGCATTATGATCTGAGAAGGTTACATTTATTATTTCTGCTCTTTTGCATTTGTTTGCAATGATTCTATGCCCTATAACATGGTCAATCTTTGTGAATATGCCATGTGAAGCTGAAAAGAAGGTGTATTCCTTTTTGTCCCTATTTATTTTTCTCCACCTATCAATTAAATCTAATTTTTCTAGGACTTCATTCACCTCTCTTACCTCTTTCTTATTTATTTTTCGGTTTGATTTATCTAGATCTGAAAGAGGAATATTTAGATCTCCCACTAGTATGGTTTTACTATCTATTTCCTTCTTGAGCTCTGCCAGTTTCTCCTTTATGAATCTGGGTGCTATACCACTTGGTGCATACATATTGAGCAGTGTTATTTCCTCATTGTTTATACTGCCTTTAATCAAGATGTAATGACCTTCCCTGTCTTTTTTAATCATATCTATTTTTACTTTGGCTTTGTCAGAAATCATAATAGCCACTCCTGCCTTCTTTTTCTCATTTGACGCCCAAAAGATTTTGCTCAAACCCTGAACCTTAAACTTGTGTATGTCCACCCGCCTCATATGTGTTTCTTGTAGACAACATATGGTGGGATTTTGGTTTCTAATCCACTCTGCTATTTGCTTCCGTTTTATGAGCGAGTTCATCCCATTCACATTCAGAGTTATAATCATCAGTTGTGCATTTGCTGACATTTTCGAATCCTCCCCTATTCCTACCCCCTTTTTCCTTATACTTTTTCCTTTTAAACCAGTGGTTTGCTATTAAGCCACTATCCCTTATCCCCTCCCTTGATTAACTTCCCTTTCTACCCCCTCATTTTTCCCCCTCTTTTTGTTTTTAAAGGCCGTATGAATTCCCTCCCTCTTCTCCTCTCCCTTTTTTTCACCTTCCCACTCCCCTGCTCCCCTTGGTTTATCCCTTCTGACTTTCTCAGAAGGGTTAGATAAGAGTTTTATGTCCCAATGGATAGTATAGCTACTCTTCCCTCTCCGGGTTGATTACACTGAGAGTAAGGTTTGATTATTACCTCTTAATGCTCTCTTCCTCTCCTTCTTATAATAGTATTTGTCCCCTCTCCCTCCCATGCCCTCTTTGTGTGTAATAGAATATCCTATTTTCTTATTCACTCAAGTTTCTCTTGGTGTCCCCTGCTATTCACCCCCTCTTTCCCATCCCCCATGTCATCTTAGATTATTTAGTGTTCCACCCTCACCCTGTGAATTATTCTTCTGATTACTATAATAGTGAATATTATAATAGTGAATATAGTTCACTACAGAGAGTTATACATAACATTTCTCTACATAGGAATACAGATAATTAGATCTCACTGAGGCCCTTAAAAAGGCAAATTTAAAAATTATAAGTTTTCTTTCTTTCCCCTCTGAATCTTATTTACCTTTTCATGTTTCTCTCGATTTTTGTGGTTGGATATCAAACTTTCCATTTAGCCCTGGTCTTTTCTGTGCAAATACCTGGAATTCTTCAATTTTGTTGAATGCCCATACTTTCTCCTGGAAATATATAGTCAATTTTGATGGGTAGTTGATCTGTGGTTGCAGGCCCAGCTCTCTTGCCTTTCTGAATATCATATTCCAAGCCTTGCAATCTTTAAGCATGGAGGCTGCCAGATCCTGTGTGATCCTGATTGGTGCTCCTTGATATTTGAATTGTTTCTTTCTGGCTTCTTGTAAGATTTTTTCTTTTGCTTGGAATCTCTTGAATTTGGCTATTATATTTCTGGGTGTTTTCTTTTATTGATCGAATGTCGCAGGTGTTCTATGAATCTTTTCAATGTCTATATTGCCCTCTTGTTGTAGGACTTCAGGGCAATTTTGCTGGATTATTTCTGTTAGTATGGAGTCCAGTTTTCTATTAATTTCTGGTTTTTCTGGAAGATCAATTATTCTCAAATTGTCTCTTCTAGACCGGTTTTCTTGTTCTGTCACTCTCTCATTGAGATATTTCATGTTTCCTTCAATTTTTTCAGTCTTTTGACTTTGTTTTATTTGTTCTTGTTGTCTTGAGAGATCACTAGCTTCTAATCGCTCAATTCTAGCCTTTAGGGATTGGTTTTAGGCTATAATCTTTCGTTTTCAGCTATGATCTTTTGGTTTCGGCTATGATCTTCTGGTTTTCGGGTATAATCTTCTGGTATTCCTTTTCAATCTGGACATTTCTGGTGTTCAATTTGCTTATCAGTTCATTTGGTTTCTGAGCCTCACTTTCCATTTGCAAGATTCTACCTTTTAAACAGTTATTTTCTTGCCATATCTCTTCCATTTTCCTCAAAATCTCAGTTTTGAACTCTTCCATAGCTTGTAAGGAGTTTTCCTTATTTGAGGAGGATTCAGATGCTTGTTTGTTCTCCTCCTCTGTTTGCTCGGTTGTCTGGATTTTCTCTGTGTAAAAGTTGTCGAGTGCTAAAGACTTCTTTTTCTTGTTGTTAATCTTTCTCTTCTGAACTTCCTGAGACTGGGTAGCCATCATTAGCCCAGCAGCTTCTCAGCTTTATCCTAACGCTCAGGGTCTGTCTGCGGTCTTTTGGCTCCTGAGGTCTGAGTTCTGGTTTTTTCCAAGGTCAAGCCCCCTGGTGGACCCCCTTGCTTGATCCTCTGCAGGAGGTTTCTTTACAAGTCTCAGGGCGCTGCTTCCACAGTCGTATACCCACCTACACTGGTTCCCCACTCAGGGTTTCAAAGCTTTAGGTCATGCCTGTGTCTGCCTCCACTCACACCTCCGCCCGCGCCTGCGCTCTGAGTCCGCACTCAAATTTTGTGTGCGTTCGTTAGCTTTTTGGGGTCCTAAATCTTGCTGCTCTCTGGAACAGGAGCTGCCAATGACTCGATGGGTGCCCCAAACTTGCTCTATTTTTTTTAGCTGGCTTCGGTGCTATAGGTGGTGTGTGTGGAGGGGGTGGGGGTAGGGTGGTTGCTCAGCCCGCGATTTAGTGAGAGCTGTTTCACCCCTTTATAGCATGGAAATGCCTCGATTCCACGTACCTTCCACGCTGTGCCCTGTTGTGGGGTTCCTCCATTCGTCTGGACTTGTTTTTATGTCCACTTGAGGAGTTTTGTGTGTTTTGGTCAGGAGAGGTTAAGAGCTGCTTCTTACTCTGCCGCCATCTTAACCCGGAACCCTCAAGTTGATTTTTTCCCATTTCTTTATATTCAAAATCTCACCATCAGTTAAGAGCTTTTCTGTCTTAAAATGGCTCCTTCCCAGAAGTTTCTGCCTTTTACACCATTTTTATTTCATAAATAATCAAGATTATTGTCAAAGATCACACAGAATATGCTTTTCTAGTACTGAAGAAGCCACGAGACAGATATCAGAGTTCATCTGTCTTTGGATTACTCACAATACCTAGCACAATGCTGATTAAATAGATATTGGGTGAATGTTGAATGTAAGTACTAAAAAAGATACTTTCCTACACATGGTCCAAATAAGAGTATATTGCTCTTTTAAATGATCTAAGTTTAAATGATCTCTCTCTACACTCCCCCAGAAAAACACATGCTAATTTCAAGAGGGAGAGAGTAAAAAGAACTAGAGAGGATAACGAGAAGCCTGATAGAAGAGGTAGCCTTTAAAATATACACTCAAGAAAGTTATAGATCTTATAAAAGGTAGGTGAGATGGAAGTACATTCCAGATATGGAGTGAGGAATGTCATAGAGGAGGAAAATGGAATATTATGTTTAAGGAACTACACATGGAACAGTTTTTAATAGAGAGTGCATGAAGGAAAATATAAAAAGAATGTGGAAAAGTAGTCGGATGTCAGACAATGAAGGTTGATAGCAAAAGAAGGGTACATATTCAGAGATGAAAAGGAATCACCGGTGCTTTAAAGGACAGGTCAAGGATTTTGATTTTTTTTCTGGAAGCAACAGGAAGCCATTGCATACTTCTGATTGGGGGACATATTCCTAAGTAACTAAGGACAAAATATATAAAATCATAAATAGATTTAAAATGGAAAATCATTCTGTTGATGAGTCTCTCTAAACTTAGCTAGATTAACTTTCAAATAAATTGTAACAATCCTCTCAAAGTGTCTTAGTCTTATAGTTCTAAGAGCAGAGTCTTTAAGAGCTGAGGATCATTTGCACATCAGGATAAAATATTAGAGCAAGACTAGTGAAGAAAAAAAACTTATTAGATTTAATTGAAGATATTGCCAGAGTTAATGGTTTACAAATGTATATTATTTTTGAAGGAAGGGAAATAGTTCAGTTTTACAGAGAAAGAAAATGAGATACAATGATGTGTACAAGGTCACAGAGGGATCACATCTTCTTCTTGGGATAACTGCATGATTTCTTAACTGAAATTGAGGGATCTCCTGCTCTCACTAAATTCTGAGTCCAAGTAATTGTCCATCAAGAGCATCTATCCAAAATTATATGTTGATGTAGAACTCAAAGTTCTGATTGTCTAGCTGTATACCACAATATTGTAAAGAAGTATTTTATCCATAATTTTATCCATAAAATTACAGAATAATATTCAAGCATAACTTAGTGAGTTGCTATTTTGAATAATAAATTTGGTCCTGAGGTTTCATGTGGAAAAGATCAATCATCTATTAGCAAGCATTTATTACATACAAACTTTGGGTCAGAGAGGGTGTTCTCTGGTCACTGGGCATGCAAATTAACAAAGAAAGAGATCTTGATTTCAAAAATTATATTTTATAATAGAAGATAACATAAGGATAAACAAAATAAAGACAAAATAAATATATGGCAATTTTCTAAGTGAGGGAACTTTAGGTGAAAAAAATTAAGAAAAAGCTTCATGAAGGAAGCAGTGCTTGTCATAAATTTTGAAGAGTGCTAGCAATTTTAAAAGATGAAGGTGAATAGGGAGTAATTTCAGTTCATATAACTGCTCAAAAGGCATAAATTTAACAGGTGAGTGTCATGTATAAGGATCAGCAAGAAAACCAGTTTGTCTGGACAGTAGAATTTACGAATGGAAAAAAATTATTTAAATTTCTAATTTAAATAGTTATCCTGGAATGATAGGTTGACATGAAGTTGTAAATGACTTTAAATGCTAAGAAAAGAGCTTATATGTGATCCAGTATGTAAAGAAGAGGAAAATGTCTTGGGCAGGTCTATGAAGGTACTGGAGACTGGATTAGAAGAATTACTTATGTTGGTTTATTTCTTTATATCATATCATGAATTCTTTTGGCTATCTTGTGAGGTCTATAGATCTACTCTAATAATAATGTTTTGAAAAGCAATAAAATTAAAAAAAATTAAAAGTAGAATATGTTAGCTTGCTAAGGAAACCAAATATATTGAAGTACAGTTATCAGAATACATTTTTTAAAAGTTCATGGACTCAAAGTTAAGAACAACTAGATTAAGAAGTAGACAGACATGAGGTAGGGAGACCATTTAGGATGCTATTGCAATAAACCATGTGAGTTTGTAAAATATTCAAAATGTCCTTAGTACGTAATATATACAGTAACCTTTGCTTTTCACAGTCTAGGAAGCTAAAATTATAGAATTTTAAAACGCAGAGCAATGCAATCCACTTAAAAATATGTACACAGATTTGTTTTTACTTAAGGGTTTTCATTTTGAATGAGTCTTCTCTTAAAACAATGACCAACATGGAAGTGTGTTTTGCATAATAAACTGATCAAATCGTTTAGCAACTGTTGTGAGGAAGATTAATTTAGTGTTAGTGTTGGACCTAGCAGGAAGGGCTGGAGGATTCCAAGATGTAATGAAGGAGCAGGAAGTGGGGCTTGGACTCTGAGAGAGACTCCATTAGTGGTTGGGGACGTAACTGCTGCTAACCCTGGGAGATCTCAGAGTTAGGGAAAACTGCATCCAGATTCCCTGGGATCCTGAGAGGTGGAGGCTTTCAGCAGTGGACAACAGACTTGCAGAGCAGCACCAAGTGGGGAAGGGGTTTGTGATCTGGTGGACAGCATTGCATACTCACTCTCCCTACCTGAGTACCTTGGATCACGTGTGTCTAGTGGAGTTGACTCCTGGCATCCTGAAACCATCCCAGGATGAGCCGTGAGACCCCAAAGCCACCCTCAGGCCCTTTAGCTGAGCTGACCAAACCTGGATGCAACCAGGTTTGGAGGAGCCTCCCTGTGACTTCAGTACTGCTTCCTTTGGGTCCTGCCTGGCTTAGGTCAATAGAATAGTGTAGTCAAGTCCTTCCCTGCCCCTGTGGTTTGCCCTTAGGTTGTAAGCATAGAATCCCTTAATCCCATCCTTCATTATTATTTCCCTCAATTAAACTGTTATAACTTTTACCTTTTGCCTGCTGGTTCCATAGACCATAGCCTAGGAGGGCTGAGTGACTATTGGGCCAATTGTCATTCCTGTGTCAGTTAACAGCTTGGCAGTAAACCCTGGTCTCCCTATCCTGGTTGGTCCTGTCTCTCCTTCAACCCAGTGTGAACCCACAAACCATTTAGGTTACATTTGAATAATAATAGTTAACATCCCTGGTGCCTCACCATTACACATCTCCAATAGGGGATGGGAAGGATGGGTGGAAGATAGTTTGGATCTTCAAATTTTGTAAAACATGTTGAAAATTATTACTATATGTAATTGGACAATTAAATTACCTTTAAATTTAAAAAAATTTTTAAAAATATTGACACAGATCTATGAAATCACTACTCTTGGTACTTAATTTCTTTAGTAGCTCAAGTGAGAGTTCACCCTCTATAATTTGAAAAAGTGTACACTTGACCCCTAGTGAGAGTTGGTCATCACTATCATTCTCTGTATTTTTTGGTCTACATCTGTGATTTCCCTGTAAGTAGGAAGATTCCCCGTGAGATCACCCACTCCATGAATACAGGTCAGCAACTACTCTGTAATTTATAATCATGTTCTCTTGAGACACTGGGAGATTATGAGACTGGTCCACAAATAGTATGTGTCAGAAGTGGGACTTGAGCCAAATCTTCCTGGATCAACTATATCATGCTATATCTACTGTGCATATTTTGTTGGCTGAAAATTCAATTTTATGACAATAGGTGCTTGACACATTATATACCTATGGATATTCTCTTCTGGCTTGTGGTTCTAGATACATTTTGTGAATCACCTTCTTAATGGTGATTTACATTTACAATTAAAAGGGACCTGAGAGATTATCTAATCATCATGTTGCAGATGGAGAAATTTAAGCTCTTAAAGAAAAAGAATTATTCCAGGTCACCCATTAAGTAAATAAGATAATCAGGATTTGAATCCATGTCCTAGTACTCCATATGCAATGCTCTTTTCTGCTACACCACAGTCTAGATCTGGGGTCTGCAACGTATGACTCTCGAGCCATATCTGGCTCTTTTGAGGGCCAGATATGGCTCTTTCTGCAGGAGCCATAAAGTCCATTTTTTTCAGGCGCTGTTACAGGAGGTGCACTGTGAGCACTGTACGGCTCTCACAAAATTACATTTTAAAAAAGGTGGCGTTTATGGCTCTCACAGCCAAAAAGGTTGCCGACCCCTGGGCTAGATCAACCAGACGTATACAGAAAGAAAGTTTGTGTTTGAGGATGATATCAAACCTTTAATAATAGCCTTAAATTTCCTCATTTCTAAAAAGAGAATAATAATAGCACCTACTTTCAGGGATGTTTAGAAGATTAAATGAAATAGTATATGCAAAGTTATTTTTGCACATCTTAAAGAGCTAGAAAAAAGGCTTTTGGGTGTCTGATTTTATATATCTGTATTTGATATACAGTTCAATTCAACGTCTCTGTTCTATAAGTAAATAATCTAATTTATTCCCAAGTCAAAAAATTGTTAAGATTGAGGAAAAAACATAGTTAAACTAAGATGCTTTTAATAGCATGAAGAATAGATTTGAAATCAGGAGACCTGGTTAACATCACAAATATGAAATTTATTAGCTGTATGACTAATAGCCAAATCATACAACTCCTGTGAGCCTGAGCCTTCCTCATATCAAAACTAGGGATTAGAACTTTTGTCCTTCTTAGAGTTGTTGTGAGTAAAGTACTTTGGAAACACCAAATTGCTAAATACATATGCATTCTGATTTTAATATTATTAGCATTCAACCTGAAAATGGAAATCATTCCAGTACTTGAAATTTCAAATCCTCTATTAAAGTGTGAAGTGTCTAGTTCTTTTCCAATGAATTCTCAATGTTTGCTCAAGTTCTTTTTCACTCACTAGGGCACTAGCTTTCATTTCCTTTGGAACTATTAGAAAGAAAGAGGAGAAATGGGTTGCAATAAGTAAGAGAAGGAGTTCTTGCAAGCAGAAAGCAATATTAAATTTTAGAGGTAGGGGAAAACAGACTATGGAAATAATGAAGTAAAATTGTATATGATAAAGTTGATTATTGATTTGGAACTATTGTCATTAATCAATATAATCATTAATTTAATTAATAAATTATTTTGCAACTATTGTAATTAACTATTAACAATTAGGAATCATTGTTAGAAGATGAGGATTATTAACTTGTTACTGCTGATTTAATAATAAAAGAGATTTCAGACTGGAAATCTCTTTTATTATTAAATCAGCAGTAACAAGTAACTGAGCCTAAAACATATGATGCATATATCTGTAGCAAAATAATCATTTATAATCATATAGCTCCCTATAATCATATGAACCTACAGGGTAAGAATTTTCCATCTGCATGCAAATAAGGTTTTTTCCCTAATTTTGTAATTGATTGACCCAGTGTAGAGACTTATTTTTGAGATGACTATTCAAAAAAAGACTATAGAGATTAAAGAGACTACAAATCATTGTCAAATTTTCCATGGAGGACACAGATATTTCACCATCACCACCCTGACCCCTACTCCCTTGAGCCCTTTTAAAAGTAACAGCACATAGGTTGTTAGCCCCTATAAAGCACAGGACCCCTGGTATTGCAGAGGGCAGGAATCAAGTCCAGAAATTCTTTTTATTGTCTATAAATATCTGCCATGTGTGATACTCAGGTACAAAGACTAAGCTGGGAATGTCTGTAGACCTGTTGACTCTGTATGTCTCTCAGGCATATTGATGTAATTGTATTTGGCTTTGTGTGATATGCTTACTATCATCATTAAAAATCAATTTGTTCATATGCTTTGCTCTCAGACATTTTTCTTTACATACATACTTGCTTATAATATATGGGTCCAAAATGTACAAATATCTAGCATATGAATTCCCAGGATCTTAAAATACACAACTGCTACAATTAAAAGGAAAATATGCTCAGAAGGAATGTTTTATAGCTCAACAGATAGAAGGCTTTTCTACTTGTACTGATAAAAGCATTTAACATAATGAAAATGTGCCTTTTTCCTTAGTTTTTCATTTTCTTAAATCCCAAACAGAAGATCTTGCATTCTTTCAGTCTCTCTGTCTTCATATTCAACATATTAAAGGACATATTTAATATTTTTCTTAAAATTTGTTACTCATAGTTACAGTATTTATCATATAATTCTAGAAATATGTTGTCTCAAAATACCTTTTTGCATTTCAAAAATGCCATCCATAATTTGTATCTTTATATATTCATTTCATTGTTTTTATCGCAACGTATTTGATATTTAAACATAATAGTTTAAAATTTTGAGTCACTTTTACAAATGACAATGAAGACTCAAAAGGACTGCAAGCTAATTAATTTAACATTTTCTGCCTCCTTTCCTGGAAGACTATAATATACATGATAGAGCATTAATAATACTTTCCTTCATGTTTAAAGATAATATTAATAATAGTATTCTATATAACAATGACAATAAAAGTAATTTGATCAAGTGATCAAAAAAAAAAGAAAAAGGAAAAAAATCTTTGAATTAAAGGGGACTGAACTATCCAATATTTCATTTTAAACCAGAATGTCTAAGAAGCTTTATTCTTCAGCCAAATTTTCACTTTGAATTGCAAAGCAGTCATCCTTTAGATTATGTGTACAAAAACATTATTTTAAAAATCCTATCTAGTATTCCAGTCAATGACATTTACAGTGAATTAAGCTCCATTTTTAAGAAACTTGAAATCAATTAATGAAGTTCTTCTATAATTAGGACATAAATATGAAACAACATTGGATCCAATCTTGGGGGAAAAAAAGACAATTTCCTCCAAGAAGTCTGTTCTCCACATGAAAGGAAATCACTTTGTAGTGACACAAGTTTTCAGTTAAGAAAATCATCTCTTCCTTTACAAGGTTATATACTGATAAAATAATGATTTGTATACTGAATACATATACTGATATGACTTAATGAGGGTATGATATACTGGTCAGTGATAGATCTAGCCTGCTCTGGAAGCTTTAAAGAGGTCAAACACATGAAAGGAGATGCCTTACTGCCCAATATTACAGTTCATTCCACTCAATTCTAAATTCTATACACAAAAGGCACTCTTTGGAATTTCACCTATATCCTGGATCTGTCAAATTTTACTTGATTGAGTAATAGAGTTTATTTTTATCCTGGTTTCATATCTACTGTTTCATGTGAATTTTGTCATTGTTTCTGACCCCCTGTAATCCTGCAGGCCTTACTGGTTTGTCATTCTCTTCTGTGGATTAAGGCAGAAGATAAACAGATAGTAAATGTCCGAGGCTAGTTTTGAACTCATGTCTTCCAGTGCTCTGTCAACTGAGCCATCTAGATGCCTTCATATGGCCTTTAAACATCCCTCTAAGGGTTATGTGTAAGATTCCAGTATTCCCCCATTTACAGGTTAAGAAAAGGAGGTTAATAGGGGTAAAATACCTAGGCCACACAATAAGTAAGGAAGCTTAGATTGGAACCAAGGGATTCTGATTCCTAGACCAATCCACTTTCTCCTAGTTTTCATTTCCTAGAGAAATGTCTGGTCTCTTTCTGCCATTAAAGCATCAAGCTTTTCTGAATCATAATAACTTAATTTTTAAAAAAGAAAAAAAGAAACTCCTAAACAAGTTAGTTAGAAAATTCCCACTTTGGTGGTTAAAAAGACTCAGGAAACCATAATAATTTAATTTTTAAAGTCATAATAATTTAATTTTTAAAAAAGAAAAAAATAAACTCCCAAATAAGTCAGTTGGAAAATTCCCACTTCAGTGGTTAAAAAGACTCACAAAACAAAATAAGTGTTACTGAAATTAGGTTAACACTTTTCTTTTGCAATGAACCATTCATATCATGGTTTGTGATTCTACTGGGTAAACCTTAAAGTTATTTCAAAATTATTTAGTATGAAGTTTTTTAGGTAACCAATTAAATTTGCGTCTTAGAGGCAGTTTTCTTTATTTGTTCCTAATCTTTTATTTGATTTTAGTAGGGAATTCCCTGAGGAAATTTCCACAGCCAGTACCAATCAACAGCTCATAAATCATCACCTAAAGAGTTGCCTCCGAGGACTGTAAGGCAGTTTATGTCCAAGGTTGAGGCAGTACTTGAACTAAGGACTTCCTAGTTCTAAAGTCTGCCTGCTCTATAAGAGACTATTTTAAATTCATCATTAAGTAGCACTGGTTTTTCAATGCATCTGTGAGTTCAAAAGTGAAGGTATACTTTCCACATTCCCATTTAAAAATGTTTATTAATCTTGTTTATGAAACATCTAATAAGACACAGAAACATCTAATAAGCTACTCTCTGCAGGACACTTAGGCTTTGGGGACACACATATACAAAAAAGTTATTGCACTCCAGGAACTTACATTCTCTTGGGGAAATAAAATATGTAAGTCCCAGATAATTTAAGAAGAGTAAACTAATGACTGGCAGAAGGGATGTCAATCAATTGTAGATTGCAACCCATCCTTGCTTTCCCATCTCGTATAGTTCTTGTCCATATGTCCCTCACTGTGGGGCTATTTAAGATACCTTCATTAGGTTCATTTAATATTTCATGGATAAATAAAATCTAGCACCTGGGCTGTCCATCTGTTTTCCCTCACTCTTTCTACATGACCAGCATACCTTCTTTTTCAGATATACATGTCCTCAATTTACATTAATACTTCAAAGAGCTATGATATTGGTAATGTGGGAGTTCCTTTCCCCAACACAGATGGCAGCCCATATGTAATTTATTTGCTAATTTAGGCCTGAAGATCAGAGAGCTTAAATGACTTGTCCATAGTCATACAATCTGTAAGTATCAGAAATGGGATTAGAAATTCTGGGTTCTGTGATCTTAGTCCATCATTCCATATACTCTACACATTATCTAATAGCTCTAAATATCACATTCTTCATATGTTGTCTTTTAAGAAAACCTCATGTTCCATCTAACTCTAAATACAGTAAAATGATTATAGAAGCTTATGCATTTAGGATGATTTTTTTAAAGAATGATTATTTCTCAATTGCATGTAAAAACAATTATAACAGTAATTTTATGTAATTTTTGAACTCTAAACTTCTGTCTTCCATCTCTTGAGAAAACAAGCACTTCAATATAGAATATATATGTGCACTCATGAAAAACATATTTTCTTATTGGTGATATTGAAAAAGAACATAGACTTTCCCCACAAAAGAAAAAGTAAACAAGAAAAATAAAGTTTAAAAAGAATACTTTGATCTTCATTCAGACAACATCAAATCCTCTTCAGACATGGAGAGCATTTTTCATTATAAGTCCTTCAAAATCATTTTGAGTCATTGTTGAGAGTTGTTGTTGAGTCATTGTTGAGAATAGATAAGTCATTCATATTTGGTCATAATACAATATTGCTGGTATTATGTACAATGATTTCCTGGCTTTGCTCACTTCACTTTTGAATCAGTTCATAAATGTATTCCAAAGTTGTTTTTTTCTGAAACATCCTGCTCATCATTTCTTATGGCACAACAGTATTCCATCACAATCTTATTCCCCAACTTGATAAGCCATTCCTCAATGGATGGGAATCCTTTCAATTTCCAGTTCTTTGCCACCGTAAACAGTTGCTATGAATATTTTTAATACAAGTAGGACGTTTTCTTTTTAATTTGATGTCTTTGTGATATAGACCTAGTAGTTGTCCTGCTGGGTTAAAGGGTATGGACAGTTTGATAGCCCTTTGGGCATAGCTCCAAATTGCTCTTCAAAATAGTTGGATCAGTTCACAACTCATCAACAATATATTAGTGTCCTTAGTTTTCCATTCCCTCCAATACCTGTTTTCCTTTTCTGTCATATTAGTCAATATGATAGGTGTGAGGTACAACCTCAGAGTTGTCTTAATTTGCATTTCTCTAATCAATAGTGATTTAGAGCATGTTTTCATGTGGTTATTGATAGCTTTGATTTCTTCTGAAAATTGCCTATTGATATCCTTTGACCATTTATCAATTGGAGAATGGTTTGTATTCCTATAAATTTGACTCAGTTCCCTATATACTTGAGAATTGAGGCCTTTATCAGAGATGCTTTGTATATTTTTTAATTTCTTGCTTTTCTTCTAATCTTGGATACATTGAATTATTTGTATAAAAACTTTAACATAAGGTAATCAAAACAATCCATCTTACATCTCATAAGGCTTACTCTCTCTTATTTGGTCATAATTTCTTCTGGATCCATAAATCTGACAGGTAAACTACTCCATGATCCTCCGATTTGCTTATGGTATCACCTTTTATTTCTCATTCAGATACACATTTTGACCTTATCTTTGCATATGGTGGGGAGACACTGGTCTAGACCTACTTTTTGCCAAATTGCTTTCTATTTAGCAATTTTTGTCAAACAGTGAATGAATTATTTTCTCAAAAGTTTAGGTCTTTGGGTTTATCAAATATTAGTTTATTTTAGTCACTTACTACTATATGTTATGTACCTAATCTATTTGACTGATCCACCACAATATTTCTTTTCCATTACAAGATTATTTTTATCTTTTTCATGTTGTAATATAGTTTAAGATCTGGTACTTCCAAGCCACCTTTCTTTACAGGTGGTTTTAAACAAAAGAAAGCATTATGAGATGTAAGCTGGATTATTTTGATTACATTGAAATTTTTTGCAAAAATATAAAGTTAATTAGAAGGAAAGCAAAAAATGGAAAAAAGTAAGTTTTTTCTATTGATTCCCTTCATATTCTTCATCTCTTATACTTTGAGATGAATTCTATAATTATTTTTATTTATATAAAATCTTTGGTTGTTTGATTGGCATGTCATTGAATGTATAAATTAAGTACAAGTATCATTTTTATTATATTGCTCAGCCTACCCTTGAGAATTAATATTATCCAGCTATTTATAGCTGTCATTATTTGTAGGAAAAGTATTTTGTAACTTTGTTCATATGGTTCTTGGGTTTGTGTTAGCAGGTAACCAATTATATATTTTATATTGTTTGCAGAAATTATACTTGGAATTTCTCTTTTTATTTGTTGTTGTCTGTCTTCGTTGGTAATATATAGAAATGCTAATGATTTATGTAGGGGTATTTTATGTCCTATAATTTTTCTGAAGTTCTTAATTACTTTACTAAATGTTTCAGTTGATTCTTTAGGATGATCTAAGTATACAGGATGATGTATTCAATGGCACAACTTAGGTGCATGCCGTTACTGATATTATTCTTTAGCCCACATAAACTAAATATAATTCTTGCCATTACATTTTGTGTCATCTGTAATGCCGATTCTTTAGATGTCATGATGTTTACTCAGGACACACATCAAGAGTATCTTTGACTAAAACTTAAGAAAGCAACAGACAGACAGTTAATAAGAAGTCACTCAGTCAACAAGCATTATATTAAGTTTTTACTTTGTGCCAGCAATTATTAAGTGTTGTGAATGTTTATACAATATTTTATTCCTCTGCCCCCCCAAAAAACCCTATGAAAATGTGAAGGGCAACAGAGTTTAGTAGATCGAGAACTGGCTTTGAAGATAGGAAGACCTGGCTTCAGGTGCTGGCTCTAACACACAAACTGTCTTTGTGACTATTTTCAAGTCATCTAATCATTCAATGCCTAGGCAACAGCCTAAGACTATACATCCCAAAGAAAATGCTGATCAGTATTGGGTAGAGGGAGTGTCCTTATCTGGAAACTGTCTATACCAATGAAATCACAGTACTAATCTCAAAACCTTTCCTGTTAGTTAATACAAGTAATGCCATCTTCATTTTGTTATTTGGCCATATCTATCATTTCACTGGTTTAAGAAACTCATAAAGAGGAATATTGTCTACTAACACAGATAAGTACCTTCTCCACAACTCATAGTCCACTTAGAAATTTGGAGCTCAGAGATCTGCCAACCTCATTTTCCCTATTAGCAGGGACTAGAGATGTGTACCACCACTCTTGGTGTGTATTCATTTCAGACATTTTCCAATGGAGTTTTTGCCATCCTCACTTGTAAAAATCCTCCCATCAAGTGCCAAAATATGAGTTGACTTATGTAATGCAAAAGATACAAGAGAGGCTTTTGCTCTTGCAGGGGGCCAACTGAAAACTTCTGCCAGTTAGAAGCCTTATAATTCTGAGAGAAGTCAGTTGGTCCCTGAGGCTTGAACAGAGTGGAAGGACTAACTAGAGCTCTGCTTTGGCTTTCAATTTTGCCTTTGGCCTGTGCTTTGTCTCTGGACAATTTGAACCTAGCTAATTTCTCTGGACCTTTCTCTGACCTTCTCCATTTTATTTCCCTGTTTTCCCTGCCTGTTTTCCTGGGGCTCTGGGAGGCAGGGTGGCTTTTGGGTTTTTAGTGAATAGACTTTGTGGGTTTAGTTTTCCTCAATAGGCAAGTAGGACATCCTTGAATTCAAACTATCCCTTTAGAATACCCTCTTCTTTAAAGGCAGGTCCTCTCTCAGTCTAACCCATTACTGTGACCCTCCCCCATCTTGAGTTTCTCCCTAGTGGCTGTCAGAAACCCCAAACCCCTCTCTCCTTCCTGACCAAACCTGAACATTAATAAATCCCCTCGTTACCTAATCAAACCATCTGGTGCAGAGGTCAGCAAAGTATGGCTCTCGAGCCATAACTGGCTCTTTTGAGGGCCAGATATGCCTCTTTCTGCAGGAGCCATAAAGTCAATTTTTTTTTCAGGCGCTGTTACAGGAGCTCACACTGTTACAGGAGCTCGCACTGTGCGCATTGTATGGCTCTCACAGAATTATATTTTAAAAAATGTGGCGTTTATGGCTCTCACAGCCAAAAAGGTTGCCAACCTCTGTTCTGGAGAATCATTGTGTTGAAGAATTAGGCAAAGGTTAAAGTGGTAGGAATATTGTATTTTATTTTCTGAGGGAAACTGGAGGCATCCATCTCTGGAGGAAGTAGTTGCCCAGTGCTTCCTCCTGAATCCCTTCAGTTTCATTGATAGGGAGGAACCTTGTGATTCTTCCTTTGAGGACTTAAGAAACTGCCAAGAAAGCCCTCAAGTCAGTTTCAAACCACTTCTGACTGGTCTTATTATTTTTGTCTATAAAAGTACCTTTCCTGCCTGGAAGGGTTCAACCTATTTCTCCTCATTATTCTCTGTCTCTAGCTTGGGTGTCTAGCCTGTGTTAGCTGCCTCACCTGAACACCTCACCCTGTACCCTTACCATCCAAATACCACCTTGTCTATTCCTCCCTAAACTCAGCCTTCCCTTTCATTCCTCTCCTATTACCTCAATCACCTTTACCCCTCCATCACTCAGCAAGAGAAGTACAGCACCCCAGTTTTAGTGTTCCCCTTTTATCCATAACACTTATTTATATATGTGCTGATTCCCCAACTGTATGTGTGTGAGTAGTGATAGTAGGAGGATGTGTATCTAGACCCCCCCCTTGTTAGCTCAAATGTATGTGGGTGAGTATTGATGGTAGGCGTGTTATGTATCTAGACTCTGCCCCTTGTTAGCTTTCAATGGGCCAGATCAGCTAACATTAACCCCCACCCCAGGGAAGACCTATCAGGGAATAAACTCAGAGGTTCCCAAACTGGCAAAGCTATAGTGGGGATGTTGAAGGAGGGTGTTGGGGTTCAGTTGTGACCCTAATGGGTTGGATCCCACCCTCAGAGCCAGCCCTGTTGAGACAAGCCTCCCCCCCCATTCCTAAGTTCTAGTAGCTTTACCCCTCAAGATGGTCCCTGGAATTAGTCTTCCCCTCAGCCACCAGATCAGTCACCTCCTCCCCTCAGTATAACTGCTCTAGACTCTAAGTATCAAACTATCAGGGGTTTATTAAATGGTAAATTAAATTCAGAGTATAGGGGAAAAAAGGTATAGGGGAATCAAGGAAAGAGAAAAGGGTTGAATTTCACTATCAGCTAAGTCTTCTCCCTAAGAGTGCAGCTCTGAACTTCTTCTAAGGCTTGGTCACAGTAGATAACTCTCTCTTCCTTCTACAATCTCCTATAAGATATTTCTAAACTAATATAAGAGGGAAGTAGCAGGATAAGTGGATTCAAGCAGGATCAAGGAAGGAAACCACCCTCATTCAAGCTCACTGCCCCAGGAGTTTGAGCTCTCCAGCCAAATTGGAGAATTGCTGTTTAATGTCTTCTTTGTTGGTTAATGAAGATAGTAGGAATTGATGTTAGTAGTTGTGCTCTCCCAATAATCACTAATAAAAGTACAGAGGAGCCCAATTCATTCAGGATGCACCCAAAATCAAAACCTCCCAACCAAAAAACCAAACCCCGAAATTCATAAAGGAGAAACTGGCAGAGCTCAAGAAGGAAATAGACAGTAAAACCATACTAGTGGGAGATCTAAATATTCCTCTTTCAGATCTAGATAAATCAAACTGAAAAATAAATAAGAAAGAGGTAAGAGAGATGAATGAAGTCCTAGAAAAATTAGATTTAATTGATAGGTGGAGAAAAATAAATAGGGACAAAAAGGAATACACCTTCTTTTCAGCTTCACATGGCACATTCACAAAGATTGACCATGTTATAGGGCATAGAACCATTGCAAACAAATGTAAATGAGCAGAAATAATAAATGTAACCTTCTCCGATCATAATGCAATAAAAATAATAATTAGTAAGGGCACATGGACAGGAAAATCAAAAACTAATTGGAAATTAAATAATATGATTCTCCAAAACCAATTTGTCAAAGAAGGAATCATAGAAACAATCAATAATTTCATTGAAGAAAATGACAATGATGAGAGACATCCTACCAAACTCTGTGGGATGCGGCCAAGGCAGTACTCAGGGGGAAATTTATATCCTTGAGTGCATATATTAACAAATTAAGGAGGGCAGAGATTAATGAATTGGGCATGCAACTCAAAAAATTAGAAAGTGAGCAAATTAAAAATCCCCAGATGGAAACTAAATTAGAAATACTAAAAATCAAGGGAGAAATTAATAAAATCGAAAGTAAAAGAACTATTGAATTAATAAATAAGACTAGAGGCTGGTACTTTGAAAAAAGAGATAAAATAGACAAAGTACTAGTCAATATAATAAAAAAAGGAAAGAAGAAAACCAAATTGACAGTATTAGAAATGAAAAGGGAGACCTCACCTCTAATGAAGGGGAAATTAAGGTAATCATTAAGAACTATTTCGCCCAATTATATGGCAACAAATATAACAATTTAGGAGATATGGATGAATATTTACAAAAATATAAATTGCCTAGATTAACAGCAGAAGAAATAGAATACCTAAATAATCCCATAGCAGAAAGGAAAATTGAACAAGCCATCAAAGAACTCCCTAAGAAAAAATCGCCAGGGCCTGATGGATTCACAAGTTAATTCTATCAGACATTCAAAGAGCAACTAATCCCAATACTATACAAATTATTTGATATGATAAGCAAAGAAGGAGTCCTACCAAATTCCTTTTATGACACAAATATGGTACTGATTCCAAAGCCAGGGAGATCAAAAACAGAGAAAGAAAACTACAGACCAATCTCCCTAATGAACATAGATGCAAACATCTTAAATAGAATACTAGCAAAGAGACTCTAGCAAGTAATTAAGAAGATCATCCACCATGATCAGGTGGGATTTATAACAGGAATGCAAGGTTGGTTCAACATTAGGAAAACCATCCACATAATTGACCATATCAACAGTGTAACAAACAAAAATCACATGATTATCTGGATAGATGCTGAAAAAGCCTTTGACAAAATACAGCATCCATTCCTATTGAAAACACTGAAAAGTATAGGAATAGAAGGACCTTTCCTAAAAATAATAAACAGTATATACCTAAAACCATCAACAAACATCATATGCAATGGGGATAAATTAGAAGCCTTCCCAATAAGATCAGGAGTAAAACAAGGATGCCCATTATCACCTCTATTATTCAACATTGTACTAGAAACACTAGCAGTTGCAATTAGAGAAGAAAAAGAAATTGAAGGTATCAAAATAGGCAAGGAGGAAACTAAGTTATCACTCTTTACAGATGATATGATGGTCTACTTAAAAAATCCTAGAGAATCAACTAAGAAGCTTGTAGAAATAATCAACAACTTTAGCAAAACAAACACAGCAATTATATGAAAACAACTACAAAACACTTTCCAAACAAATAAAACTGGATCTAAACAATTGGAAAGTCATTGATTGCTCATGGGTAGGACAAGCTAACATAATAAAAATGACAATTCTACCCAAATTAATTTACCTATTTAGCGCCATACCTATCAAGCTACCAAAAAACTTCTTTACTGAATTAGAAAAAACTATAACAAATTTCATTTGGAATAACAAAAGATCAAGAATATCAAGGGAAATAATGAAAAAAAATGTGAAGGAAGGGGGCCTAGCAGTACCAGATATTAAACTATACTATAAAGCAGCAGTCATCAAAACAATATGGTACTGGCTAAGAGACAGAGAGGAGGATCAATGGAATAGACTTGGGGTAAATGACATCAGCAAGACAGTGTATGATAAACCCAAAGAGCCCAACTTTTGGGACATGAATCCACTATTTGACAAAAACTGCTGGGAAATTTGGAAAACAATATGGGAGAGATTAGGTTTAGATCAACATCTCACACCCTACACCAAGATAAATTCAGAATGGGTAAATGACCTGAATATAAAGAGGGAAACTATAAATAAATTAAGTGAACACAGAATAGTATACTTGTCAGATCTCTGGGAAAGGAAAGACTTTAAAACCAAGCAAGAGTTAGAGAAAATTACAAAATGTAAATTAAATGGTTTTTATTATATTAAACTAAAAAGCTTTTGTACAAACAAAAACAATGTAGTCAAAATCAGAAGGGAAACAACAAATTGGGAAAAAATCTTTATAATGAAAAACTCTGACAGGGGTCTAATTACTCAAATATACAAGGAGTTAAAGCAATTGTATAAAAAATCAAGCCATTCCCCATTTTATAAATGGGCAAGAGACATGAATAGGCAATTTTCAGGTAAAGAAATCAAAAGTATCAATAAGTACATGAGAAAGTGTTCTAAATCTCTAATAATTAAAGAAATGCAAATCTAAACAACTCTGAGGTATCACCTCACACCTAGCAGATTGGCTAAAATGAAAGAAGGGGAGAGTAATGAATACTGGAAGGGATGTGGCAAAATTGGGACATTAATGCATTGCTGATGGAGCTGTGAACTGATCCAGCCATTCTGGCTGGCAATTTGGAACTATGCTCAAAGGGCTATAAAAGAATGCCTGCCCTTTGATCCAGCCATACCATTGCTGGGTTTGTACCCAAAAGAGATCATAGATAAACAGACTTGTATGAAAATATTTATAGCTGTGCTTTTTGTGGTGGCAACAAATTGGAAAAGGAGGGTATGTCCTTCAATTGGGGAATGGCTGAACAAACTGTGGTATATGCGGGTGATGGAATACTATTGTGCTAAAAGGAATAATAAACTGGAGAAGTTCCATGTGAACTGGAAAGACCTCCAGGAATTGATGCAGAGCAAAAGGAACAGAGCCAGAAGAACACTGTACACAGAGACTGACATACTGTGGTAAAATTGAATGTAATGGACCTCTGTACCAGCAGCAATACAATGACACAGGACAATTCTGAGGGATTTATGGTAAAGATGCTACCCACATTCAGAGGAAGGACTGCAGGAGAGGAAACATATAAGAAAACCAACTGCTTGAACACATGAGCTGAGGAGGACATGATTGAGGGTGTGGACTCGAAACTACCACACCAATGCAACTACCAACAATTTGGAAATAGGTCTTGATCAAGGACACATGACAAAACCAGTGGAAATGTGCGTCGGCCATGGGTGGGGGGAGTGCGGGGGGTGAAGGGGAAAGGAGGAGCATGAATCATGTAACCATGTTAAAAATGATTATTAATAAATGTTTAAATTTAAAAAAAACCAGCCCTCCAGGGTCCCAGTCCTGTCAGGAGTGAAGTGACCATTGAGAAAACTCCTCCTCGTCAGTGGCCCCTCCTTTTTCATTCCTAACTGGCAACATTATGCTAGGCTGTTTCAGGGTCCCTCCCAACTCCAATTGCCTGCTCCCCTTTGCAAATTTCAGTCCACAGTTACACAGCAGAATGTGAGTTCTTTAAAGACAGGAACTTTTCAATTTTATCTGTTTCCCTAGAGCCTGGCACAATGCTACATATCAAAGGTGCTTTATAAATATTTGTTGATAAATTGACTGATTGATTAATTGACTTAGTTTGGAGAATCTTGTCAGATTGACAGATCTCCTCTACCATGTAATATGCAACAGAAGAAAACAAATTTTATATATCTTAGATAATACACTAGATGACACAATCAGGATCCAAAATGATCTTAACAGGCTAGAGCATGGGTCGGCAAACTTTTTGGCCGTGGGAGCCATAAATGCCACATTTTTTTTTAAACCCTTGTACTTTGGTGTATTGTCTCATAGGTGGAAGAGTGGTAAGGGTGGGCAATGGGGGTCAAGTGACTTGCCCAGGGTCACACAGCTGGGAAGTGGCTGAGGCCGGGTTTGAACCTAAGACCTCCTGTCTCTAGGCCTGACTCTCACTCCACTGAGCTACCCAGGTGCCCCCAATGCCACATTTTTTAAAATGTAATTTCGTGAAAGTCATACAGTACTCACAGTGTGCGTTCCTGTAACAACGCTTGAAAAAAATTGACTTAATAGCTCCTGCAGAAAGAGCCATATCTGGCCCTCAAAAGAGCCAGATATGGCTCTAGAGCCATACATTGCTGACGCCTGGGCTAGAGCCTTGAGATGATTCTAACAAGATTAAATTCAGTAGAGATAAAGGTAGTTTTGAACTTGAGTGCAAAAATAAATTAATTTCACAAGTATAAAATGGTCTAGACTGGAGAGACATTAGTTGTTCTGAAAAAGATGTTGGAGCACTGGTGGTCCATAACCTCAGTATGAATTAGTGATATGATATACAAGCCAGAAAAGCTATTGCAAAGTAGGGCTGCATTATAAGGGTCTTAACTTCCAAGAATAGAGAGGAGAAAGTCCCACTGCACTCTGACCTCATGAAAATGATCCTGTTATATTTTGTTAAGGCAGCTAGATGGCTCAAGGGATAAAATTGGGGCTGGAGTCAAGAAGACCTGAGTTCAAATCTATCATGAGGCACTTTACTTGCTGTGAGAACCAGGGCAAATCACTTAACATCTGTTTGCCTTAATCTACTGGAGAAAAAAATGGCAAACCACTCCTGTCTTTGCCAAGAAAACCCAATGGATAGCATGGTCAACAGGGTTGATCACAAAGAGTCAGATAAAACTGAATGACTGAACAATAAATATTAGGCTTAGTCCTAGGTACTATAGTTTTAAAAAGAATATTTATTAATGAAGTAAAGAGTATCCAGAGGAGAATAACCCAGTTAATAAAGGGACTTTGGTCCATGACACAACAAGACCAGTTGAAAGGATTGGAAAGGTTTAGCCTGGAAAAATAAGAGCTGGGAGAACATCATAGCTTTAAGTATTTAAACAAATATATAATATGTTAAAATAAAAATGTAAGTATTTAAAGACCTGTCAAGTTGGAAAAGGACCAGACTTTTCTATTTGGCTCAAGAGGACAGAATTTTTAGGCATTACACATAGTTGGATATTAAAGGTACCAACTGGAGAACATGATCTAAGAATTATATGATTGTGTATTAGCTAACTACTTTTACTTTTGTCAATTACCATTACTATAAAAATCTCAGTTTTCTCATTCTATAAAAGAGATATAATTATAACTATGCTATCTAAGTAGTACAGTGGATACACAATTTTACATGGAGTCAGGGAAAAGCTGAGTTCAGATTCAGTCATCAGCTATCTCTATGACGCTGGACAAGTCACTTGATCTCTTTCATGTTCAGTTCCCTCATCTGCAAAATGGAAATAATAATAATAACACCAGGATTGTTGTGAAGGTATTTATGACATGCATTCCAAACCAGAAAGACCCATGTAATGGTTAGTACCACTACTAACACTACCAATGCTGCTGCTGCCATTACTACACCAAGAACTTACCTCTATATCTTACTACTTAGCTTTCAGGGTGGTGTGAGGAGACTACTTTTTAAACACTGAGTTATTCCTTTTGTTAACAGGCAATTAAAACTCACTCCATATTTTAAAAGTTCATATTTCGCTGAGGCAAACTCCTTCCTTTAGGAAAGCATATAAAGATGAGGTAGGGGGAAAGGAAGAAGAAGTTCATAAGCATTTTATTTTATGTTTTTTGATATTTTTTAATTTTAATTTTGAATATTTTCCCATAGTTATATACTTCATGTTCTTTCCCTCTCCCCCAAACCCCCTAACCTCCCCTAGCCGATGCACAATTCCACTGGGTTTTACATGTATCATTGACCAAGACCTAATTCCATTTTCTTGATAGTTGGACTAGAGTTATCATTTAGTGTCTTCATCCCCAATAATATCCCCTTCAACCCATGTGTTCAAGCAGTTGTCCTTCCTCCATGTTTCTCTTCCCAAAGTTCTTACCCTGAATGTGGCTAGTGTTCTTTCTCATAAGTCCCTCAGCCTTGCTCTGGATCCTTGCATTGCTGCTAGTATAAAAGTCCATTACATTCAAGTGTGCCACAGTGTATCAATCTCTGTATATAATGTTCTCCTGGTTCTGCTCCTTTCACTCTGCATCAATTCCTGGAGGTCTTTCCAGTTCACATGGAATTCCTCCAGTTCTTTATTCCTTTGAGCAAAATAGTATTCTATCTCCAACAGATACCACAATTTGTTCAGCCATTTCCCCAATCAAAGGACATTCTCTCATCATTAGCATTTTATATTATTTATTTTAAGTCAGACACTTTGCTAAGCATGTCACAAATATTATCTCATTTAATAATCAGGTAACTGTAAAAGAGTATTTTAATGGAAATTCACTATTTCGAAAGGGCAAAAGAAAAAATAAAATCACATGCACTGGAGATGAGTAGTTGATAGAATATTGCAACAACTATTTGTTGTTTGAAAGAAGTGAAAGAAAGCATAAAAATATAGTTGCTTCTTCAAGATTTGCAATTTTCATAATACTCTTACTTGATGGCTTACTTCTACTTTTTAAATTAAGAAACTAATACTCAATATATCTAAATGACGCCTAGTAAATGTCAGGATTTGAACTCTAGTCTTCATGACTCCAGTTAAAAGACATCAAGGGAATATAGGACTAGAAAAGGAAATTGGCTGATCAAGTAAAGAGAGAGAGAGCAAGGGATTATAGATATATTTATTATTATAGATATTTAAAGGTGATATATATGTATACATATATATATATATACATCGTATATATGGGGTCCAACCCAAGAACCACAGTAAATATCCATAAAATATTCAAAGAAAAAGTAAAAGACTTTTTGTACATTTGGTAGCTTTTTAAATGAAGGATATATATATATACATATATATGTATGTATAATATGTGTGATATATAATATATGTGATATATATATATAAATATAAAACATAGTCAAGGCTAGTTCAGCAAGAGGTGAGGATATATTTCAATTTGCAACAGTGGAGGGAAAGGTATATTTTAAAGGGATTACAGCTGAATGTACTTTCATCATTTCTATATCATAGACTGCTCCAAAGACCACTTTTTCCATGTCACATATCTAGTAATAATAGTGAGCCTTGACAGGACCCATTTGGGTTCCTGGTAGCATAAACATTTCATTGAGTGCACATTTCTATTAGCCATTCCAGACAAGGAGGGAGAAACATGTGCTGCCATAAAGACATTATAGACTGAAGTTGTAGATGTTTTAGGGAATGAACTAGTGTACTTGTAGGAATATATTATAAGCCACTTGACCAAAAAAAAGAGCATCTGGACTATAAAAATGACAGAGCAAATGAAAAAAGTATGAAAAGGCCGGAGTGGAAGTAAGTAATTGGTGATTTTAGTACCAAGACAAAGACTAGAGTACATTAAGAAATCAAAATGAAATTCGTTGTATATTTGTAGAGATGATACCATAATGGCATTCTAATTTAATTGGGAACTCTAAGTGTACAAAAAGCACTAAGCAGAGACTAAGTTTTAAATAGGATAGAAAGTAGTGAAGCAGAAATGAATCTCAAAAAAAGTACTCATCTTTGGTATATGTGAAAAGAAACCAACTCTTATCACTTTTTACCTGTAAATTTTCAATGACCAATCTTCAAAGATATGGACTCACATGCTTAATGGAATAAAATGTGTATGTGAAATTGGTTAGTGATAAATAAAAAAGATAATTTTACATACATAAATGAAAAACAACACAGAATGTAATTATGGAAAGCATGTACCTTGTTAAACATCGAAAAGACCAGGGAGTAAAGTGAAAAGTGAGGGGACAAAACATTAAAGTTAAAAAATAATTGTAAAGATTAAAGTGGCTAATAATTCAAAGGCAACACCATAAGAAAAAAGAGACATTTTAATTACCAACAAACAGCAAAGAGGATGCAAATCATTCTATTTCAAGGCTCTCTATCAGTCTAGCACTTCATAAATCACCTTGTCTGTTTTGATGCAGTCAAATCTCTGAAAATAAATCAAGCATATTTGCATCTCTACTCCCTTGAGCAGTATGGTGTAGCAAAAAATAGAATTGGTTTCAAATCTCAGACCTTGAGTTGGAATTTCATAAATGGCACTTACTTGTTACATGTGACTCTGGATAAGTTACTCCCAAACTCAGTTTCCTCATATGTAAAATGGAGACAAGGATGTTTTTACTATTAACTTATAGGACCCTGTGGAGAGTAAAATATAATAATGATTAAGTAAATGACTAAAAGTATAAAAATATATATGGAGTGATTTTAAAAGGCTTAAAGAGATCTATAAATGTGAGCTATTATTACTAACATCATTGTCCTGAAAAGATGAAGCAGGTGCATATCTGCTTAGTGCATACCAAACTCTTAGAACATAAAATCTAATGAGGTTTAATCTCCCCAATAGGAAAGTATTGGATACATTTATATGTAAGGTATAATAATAATAAAAGCCAGCCAATAACCAATGTTAGGATAGAGGGGAGATAGAGTCTATGAGGGTGAGTCTCTCCCCTCCTGCCGAATATACACCCTGGGAGACTTTGAGAAGGTGTCACCCTGAAACTGGGTGACCTGGATGGTAGTGCCACTCCACAGGAGTTGGGGCGAGGCTTCCCTATAAGATGAGGTATGGGGGACCCCATTCTGATTCTGAATGAGGGTGGGGTTCACACAAGCCTCCCCTGAGGTCAGCCAACTTCACAGCTGGTGGTCTGGCTTCAAGATGGAGGCAGCCAAACCAAGCCGTGGTTCCCCTCCCCCTCGTCTCTCAGGCACTCTGGAACGCTATCTGACTAATAAATGTCTTTTATTAATATCAATATAGGGATTTGGGAAAGGGAAAGGCAAAGAGATTTTGGGGTGCCCTCTTCTCTATTTCTATGGGGTTCGTCAGTTGGGTGGAACCTTTGGGGTTCCCACTCCTAAGCGTCTCCCTCCAACCCTTCTCCTTCAGTTTCTATTTCTATTTCCCATTTCTATCCTTTTTCTATAATTGCAAGTCAAACCAGAAATGTTCTCTCAGCAAGGTTGGGTAATGGGAGAAGGAGTCTAAGAGATCGTTCCCAAAATGGAGTCCAAACACTTAGCTAACTCGATAGTTGAAGTCTTGCTGGATGAGATGTGATGGAATCTTGATCAGGGAATCAGGGTTTCAGTGTCCAAGAAAGATCCTCAGGAAGCCCACAGGATTGGTTTTGAGCTAAGATGTTCTCCTCCTCCCTCTCTCAGTCCTCCGCCAGAAGTCCTCCCCTCTCCTCTTTCATCTAGAGAAACTCCCTGACTCCTCCCTGGTCTCAACTGTCCCCAACTATCAGCCACTCCTTCTCTGGCTCCTTTTGTCCCATCCCCCTTGCACAAATTCCATCCTTAAAAAGGTCACACTAGACATTTTTTAATAAGGGTCATGGACTCCTGTATGAGTAACCTACTAAAAATGCTCATAAACAGTATAGACATGAACATCAACAATCCATAAAGATATGTTAGATTGGGGAACTTGGAGGGGAGGAATGATAATGCAGCCACTGTGGCCACAAAACTTGGAGGTATCCCTGGGAATCAGAAATGCCTTGCATGTTGTATGCCATCATCATCATCATTATCATTTCCCATTATTTAATGCCTACTAGGTGCTAAGCTAAGCACTTCAGATATAAAGAAAGGCAAAAACAGACCCTTCCCTCCAGGACATCCCATTTTAATGGGAGAGACAACCTGCCATATAAGTTATATACAGTGTAAATGAGAAGAGAACTCAGAGAGATGCATAGCACTGGTAGGGTTGGGGGAGACCAGAAAAGGACTTTTCATAAGGTTGCATTTGAGCTGAGTCTTGAAGGAAGCTGGGATGGCCAAAAGATAAAAAAGGAGAAATAAAGTGTTCTTGGCTAAACCACAGTGTCCTAGGGCCTCTGAACCTTAGTTTTCTCTTCTATAAAATGGGGATAATATCCATAGTACTTAAGTAATTGGTAGAGAAAGCAACTAAGAATATATATGAAGTGCTTGGCAAATCTTAAAAATTTCTAGCCATATAGCCAAGGGATATGAAGACAGGGGAAAGGAGCTATTTGTATGAAGTCCTAGAAGTAAAGAAGAACAGATGCCAAGGCAATAGTCAGAATTAAAACTGAGGATAAGGAAGAAAGAATGGAATAAGGATGTCTGGAAAATAAAATAATAATAATAATAATAATAATAATAATAAAGCCATCATAAAACCTAGGTAAAAAGTCCAGAATTAGTTTTTCTAAGAGCCATGGCCTACTGATATCATCTTAAAGCAAAACCTTAATCAGGACATGTTTTATCTTCTTAGCAAGGTGCCTCTATGGGTAGAAGTATGCATAATCAAAGGATTCCAAAAGCATAGCCATTTCCTGAGAAGCTCATAAAAATGATCAGCAAACTCCTCTGCTAAACCCTCTCTGACAAATAACAAATTAACCCACAAGGTCAGAATGTATAGTTATACAGCATAGCTAAAATCCTTCCTTTACCAACATACCTACGAGATTTGGTTTAGATAATATTAATATAATATCCTCTTCCTCCATCTTTCTCCGGACCCATACAAACACACACACACACACACACACACACACACACATACACATGCACGCACGCACGCACGCACGCACACACACTTACTTCTTTTAAATCTCAGCTAAAATCTATTCTTCCATGAGAAGTCTTTCTAGTTCTGCCTTAATGCTAGTGCCTCCTCTTTATTATTATTCTCTAATTTATTATGTACATAAATGTTTGCATGTTTCTCCATTAGACCTGGAGCACCTTGAAAGAAGGGATAGTCTTTTACCTTACTTTCTATTTCAAATACTTAGCACAATGCTTGGCACAATAGCTGAAGCTTAATAAATACTTATTAACTTTCCTCTGTCTGTTTCTTTCTCTCTCCTCTCTCTGCCTCTCTCTCTCTCTCTCTCTCTCTCTCTCTCTCTCTCTCTCTCTCTCTCTCTCTCTCCTCTCTCTCTCTTTCTCTATCTCT